>NC_054556.1:9466276-9767276 GCF_017654505.1 Polyodon spathula | reverse complement strand
AGTGAGGCAGTTAATTGATCAGGGCGGTTATGTGATGGTCAGATATGCGACGCTCCACTGTATTACCCAAAGGTGTCAACTACAGAGCCCACCCTATGTATACCTCTATCTTTGCCCTGCTCCCATGATTCAAAATGACAGAAACAGGGAAATAATATTGCCTCAACAGAAGAGCTGCAGCAGGCAGCCACGAGATGGATCCAGCAGCATTGAAAACTTGGTTAAACAAAGGCTATACCAGTGAGGATTTTGTTTGAAAGAGTGATGTAGTTTTAAATCTTCTGCCATAAAATTCCATGAACCTTTCCCTACAGCCCAAGTGCTGCATTAGGTCAACAGGTACAAAAGGATTGTGTGATAGATTTCAAACCATACTATATCAAATACTTTACATTAAATAGTACCCTTTCTGTGCTGGCATACTTTACCAAATGAGCTCAGCACAGCAAGTGGGTACAGTTACCTGTAAATTAAATACATTTTCAGGGTGCAGAATATTTCTGCTGCTTACTCCTTTGTAAACAAGATGATTGATCTCAACAGGTTAATAATAATAGAGTTTATAAATAAATGCATAAACTGATTGCAGCTGGTTCAAATTGCCGCTGCTAGGATCCTTACCAGATGTAAAAAAAAAAAAAAAAAACATGATCACATTACCCCTTGTCTTGCCCAGCTGCCCTGGCTACCTGTAAAATTCAGGATTACTTTCAAAATGCTCCTGCTTGCCTGCAATGTTCTTCATCACACAGGTCCAGAGTATCTCTCCAAACTGCTGACCTGCTGTGTCCCTGCCCGCAAGCTGAGGTCCTCTGACTCTGGCTTGCTTGTTATATCCAAGCAAAAGTGCACCACACTCGGAGAGTGCTCTTTTAGCTTCTTGGCTCCGACTCTCTGGAACACTCTCCCAGCTTTAGTGCTGCAACTCCCACAGTCACTCGCTTCAAATCAACTCTCAAGACCCACTTGTTCTCGCTTGCTTTCAATGCTCTTTAAGACTGATATCTGTTATTAGCTGTTGTCTAAATTACTATTTCAGGTCACTCCATCTTATTCGTATGATTCTGTATGACACACGCATCCACAATGTCTAGAATTCACATCCTTGCCCTGTATTTAATGTAATATGCCTGTATTTAATGTAATATGCCTGTATTTAATGTATTTGCATTTTCATTTTTCTGTTTGTATTTAATGTACTAAGCCCTGTATTTCACTGTATTTAATATAATATGCATTGTTCCTCACTATCTTATAAAGTGCTTTGTGATGGTGGTCCACTATGAAAACCGCTGTATAAAATAAAGATTGATTGATTGATTGATTGATTGGATAGTCACCAGGCATAATAATTTGGCCGCAACAGCCTTTCAGAATCTTGGGATTGCAAACAGCCCAGCACTAGCCAATAACAAAATGTGGCCACTCAGTCAGGAACATAAGAGGTAAACTGATGATAAAATAACAATATAATAAATCGGTGACAGCAAGAAACTGGTAGTTAAATAACCACAGACTGTATGCGTAAACAAAGTTTACTTCAAAGTACTAGAGACAGGGGACAGACAGGGCAGTGACAAGACAGGGTGACATGAAGTGCAGATAGGCCTCAAGGCCAGCCTTATCACCAAATGCCATAAAGCCTTTTCAATGTGATCCCAATCAGCCTTGTTATCAGAAGTTGCCCTCAGGCCCATACTATTGGCCTGGCAAACAGACTCTCTAATTAAAGCCCCATTGATTTCCAATTCTCTTGCAGTCCAATGACCCATTTTAATATATTATCAGATCTCAAAAGGGCCTCCACAACAAATGAAGAATTCACTGATTGTTCATTTAGCACTACACATTAGATCACAAAGCCATAAAAGATCCTAAAAATGCAGTTGTATTACGTTTGTCTAACATAGGTCTTATCTCCCCAACCTGGCAAGAAGAACCTCACTGGAAATGGACATGGTCCATGGCTTTTATGTATATACAGTATTCTTAATATTTTCAAATAGTAATACTGTTCATGTCATAAGTTTTGTTGCAGCTTTCAGAAAGCTCCCATTATTACAAGATTTTTGACAACCAAA
Source organism: Polyodon spathula (assembly GCF_017654505.1). Taxonomy (NCBI): domain Eukaryota; kingdom Metazoa; phylum Chordata; class Actinopteri; order Acipenseriformes; family Polyodontidae; genus Polyodon; species Polyodon spathula. The sequence continues at coordinate 9,765,195 of NC_054556.1, read as the reverse complement.
TGTCACTGCTAGAGTACAAGCCCTGCTTTGAAGACACCTGTGAACTTACACCGAGGGAAATAATAATTTTAAACAGCTAGTGGACTGTGATAACGTATCCCATGTTTTAAAACAACTGGTATGGCAACAACATGTAAGAGTTCAAAAAGCTACTTTCAGAGTCCACCTTCCATAGAGCATTTAGGACCTGAGAATATAAAGGATTCTGATATACTGACTTTATCACTATTTTTGTCTGTGCAATACCTGCCATGCAGTTACTGACAGAAGGCTTCAGTCTCCAGTGTTGCCAGTCCCTCTTTTTAAAACAGTACTAAGCTCATCACTGTGCTCTATCTGCCAAGTGCACAGTAATACAGGGGGCTTAAGTCTCCAATACATCACTTTTCACAGACACTAAATGCATAGCCATACATGAAACATTTTAATTAGGTACCCACGTTTCTATCTGGCAGCCAAATGCTGTGGAAATTAAAGAAGGTTAAAAGGTGAGGCTGCAATAGTGGTGATTCAGCTGCCTGGTTATCAGGGATAAGATGGAATGCCAGGGTTATCACAGTGAGCCTGCATGGGATCAGAGAGCAGCCACAGTTGAATAAGTGACATTAGAGTTGTCCTGAGCAGAATCACAATCAACTGGTTAGCAGCTGGGCAGAGGGTGGGGGGATTACTGGTACTTGAATAAACTAGATCTTTTTAAGCCATTTATCCAACACACTCTCCGGATACATTAAGTGCAACTGGACTATTACAGGTCCAGTTCCATCACAAGGATTACCTGCTATCAACCACCTAGGATTCTATCAGAAAACCTGGTTCTGTTCCATCTACTAGGAGCATAGTGGGTGAATCTGGGCTTGCTCCATCTACCAGTACTTGGTTACTGAGTTCTGCAGATTTATTCTTTTAGTCAGTTCTTTATTTTAAAATGGATATATAATACAATACTCTTAAGATGTCTTCTGCCCCCAAGGTAGTTACATCATAGCTTAAATTCACAATGGTACATTCAGGTAGGCAAGCATACAATGGCCTTGTACAGTTAGAATGATTAAATGATTTATTTAAGGAAGCTTTTAATCTCTGTTTACGCAAGCCTATAGAAGATGTCAGGCATACATCATCAGATCATTAGTTACACTTGGAAGGAGCTTTCAAATCAAAAGGTTTCCATTCAAACGTCACTTGTCATCACTGTAAATTGAGCAGGACAGAAGAACGCAAAGAGTAACTGCCTTTGGATACAGGCTATACACAGTTGGGCAGGGCACTTCCAATTACCTTAAAAACACATACAGCCCTATAAAACTGTATGCTGATACTTGATGTTAAAATCTTTCCTCTCTGCATATTTGTTACAGTACACTGATAAATCATTGGTATCAAACAAATGGCAATTTATGAATGCAGGTGGTGTACACTGGGCAGGACACTCATGGTCGCAATAAGTGAGCATCAAGATGCTAAATTATCATCTAGAGTTCCACTTGACTGTGGTAAGGCACCAACTGCAGATGGCATGCCCCGCTGAAAGGGACTTCTTGTTTTCTTGTTACATAAATGGCAGAAACAAGATAAGTCCCACCATGTAATGATTCATTATTGGATTGACAGGTGGCAGAAAACATGGCCCACTACACTTAAAGTGAAAAGGCTTAGCTAAACATTTCAATTTAGATTAAATGTCACCCACTGTGTCACCTACACCAAAGATTTCCAGGGCAGGCACAGATTACAGGAAAAGCACTAGGCAGCCTACCAGATCCTCCCTAGCTTGAGAATTCATAAACCCTTCATTTAAGTCACAAGACCGGCCAACTCATTTCTGATTGCAGATGTTTTCACATGGTAATTTTAATTTAAAGAGAAGAATGTTTACCCAAGTTATAAACCATGAGTCATACACAATGCTGAGGTAAAAGTGCCTAAGAATTTATAATGAAGTACCTTGCGAAAATAATCTCTCACAATTCTTTTAAATAGGCTTTGCGAATTTAACTGGTTTTGCTAGCAACCAAAAGCCAAGAGGGCCACTGGATATATAAGTAATTGCCATGTTTTTAAGGTATAATTGAGGTCACAGCTGTAAAATTCACACAAAATTGCAAAAACCAAAGCGTCCACCAAAAACAGCTCAATGTTTTACAAAGCAGTAATTTCACTGATTTCACACTTGAATGAGGAGAGAGAACCAATCAAAGATATGTAACTTGACAAAGTAAGTTAACAAAAACATGAAAAGCAGGTCAGTAGAGGTTGGGAAATGTTGATTTTAGTCTATTCAGCTACCCAAAAAATGTAGTCTCCAAAAGCTGAAATGTTTGCTGTGGCGGGTGTTGACTTTAAAATCATTCTAGGAGACATGCAGATTGATGCTGTGTGGCTTGGGACTTCCTGTTTTTTTAGTTGCTTTGAATCCATGTTCTAAACAGTAGTCCACTACACATTGTCCACTGGTATGGGGCGAAAATGTAAAATACACAAAAGATGAATGTTGCTGAACTGATGGTTAACTCAAGTCAAGCATTGTTTTTGTCTTTTCTTATTTTTTCCCCCTGCTTTAAAAAAAAAAAACATTTACTATCATGTTTGACAAATATTTTAACAAGTTTTTTCAATGTCTTTTGAATTTTAGAAATGTGTTGTTGGTTGAGATATAATCCAGTGCAAGCCAGAAACCTGCTGACATCATTCTTTTTCCAGTGCAGGATACAGAACCATACAAAAACTCCAACACTACATATACAGCATAGCATATACAGGAATAATACCAGGAACATTAAGGATTAACCCAGTCTGAAGTCTGAATGAACTCTGGATCTTCTGAGGTAAAACTCCTCTCCCTTCAAGCATCAAGTGTTCTCTGTCCAGTACCTGGATTTACAATACCAAACCCTCCCTGACAGCAATACAACCTGAATGTAGTCAGTCCATCAGATGAACAGCATGCTAAGCAAGTGAGAACTGTCTTTGACCTAGTGTCACTGCCCAATGATTTACAATCTGTGGTAAACCAGGAGGAAACAGTTGCATTCAAAGTGTTCCTCACAATTTTGATGCCAAGTGTTTTCCAGTCTTGTTCTGCACGAGAGAAGAGGGGTTACGGCCTGGTAGGGGGGGGGGGGCAATTGTTCCAACTTCCTGTCAGCGACAGGAAACGGAGATGATGTTGCAAAGGCAGTAGTATTCACTCTTCCCTTTAAGTTTGGTTAGCCGTTTAATGTTGGGCCAATTTTGTACAGAATGTACTTCAAGTCATTTCCTCCTGATCTGTTCGCAGTTTGTTTGTTGGCTTGCAGGTTAGGACTTTAATTTTATTTTATTTAGACTAGCTTTTTCACAAGTCTCTAATGTTACCGTGTGATACACTTGTATTCAATGTTGTGCATGTTTTTCAATAGTATGAGTAGAATTATGTGTTGGGTATTGACAGGGATGCAAAGAGGAACTGTAAATGAGGATGGTAAATCATGAATAGCATAGATAAACCAGTTGCCAAGAGTGTATTGCCATGGGATTGTTGTCAGAAATTTCAAACCCCAAGCTGTAATGTTCTCCCATATAATTAAATCTTTATGTCATTCCATTTTTGCAGCAGACAGACCAAGAAGACATAATCCTGTTACACTGCTCCCAGAGCTGGGTAGGTACTAATATGTGTAAATTCTATAGAGGAACTGTGAAGAAATGTGTTGAGTTGCAGTATGTTTCCTCCACAAGGTGTCCCATTTCCCATGCCACCGGCCTAGGAAGCTAGATTAGGAGCTAAATCCGATTTTCCCACGGTTATGTAAACAGACCCATACATTTCCGCTTCATCTTTTTCTTTTCTCTTTCTGAAAAGCACTCGCCCGAAATAAATGCGATTAGCATTTAACAAACAGAGCTGTGTTTTTGTCCCTATCATTTCCTCAAAAATACCCCGACCCCTTGCCAGGTCAAGGCTGAAAAGTGCCCTATGTATCCCTCCATGGGAGGTTAACCCTATAAACGCCAGCTTCAACTTGCAGACATGGGTGATTCTACATGTGCACACTGAGCTGGGTGGGGAATCAATGGCATTTTTTCAGGGCAGATCATTTCCGAAAGAACAATGGGCAAGGTGGGTTAACAAGATTCTCTACCAAGGAACTCTCAGAGTCCATTTGCTTGTTTCTCTTTTAAAAATAAGGTAACAGGTGATTAACAAGCTATGAAAAAAAGGAAAGGAGATCAAATCTGCCACCTCCATTCACCTCAAGACATAACATTAATTTCACATCTTGTAAGGCATCACCCAAGTCTTCCTGACAGATCCAACACTTCCTTACTCCCTCTCCTGGCTATCTGAGACTGCCTTAGCCAAAAGGGGGCATGGGACATAATGTGCTGTTGCTGATAATTCAGACTGCCATGTTTTGTTGTTATGTATAGAAATAAGATTAGACCAACATAATGGGGTGCCCTCTTATACTCCTGTGGTGGAGATAGGAGATGATTTGATGTGTCCTTCTTTGGAAGTTGAGATTTAATTTGAGAGGATGTTGACTAAACAGGCAGAATTTACCTAAAAATATAACAACACTTGGTTTGTCACTGTTTAAAAAAAACTGTGATGAATATGTTTAAAAAAAGGTATCACTATAATGCAATTCTTACACACAGATTTCAGAAAGTAAGGGAACAGCTTATGGGTACATACTGATGATAAAGTGTTATATTTAGAAAAGTTGTTATCTTTCGCAATATGTCTAATTTATTTTATAGACAATATAATTTGAGTATGCTAATTTTCATGGCAATTAATGGTGGAATGTCAGCACCAAAAACAGCATGGATAATCAGATACAGGAAACTGCTGAGCCCTTTTAGAAAAAAAACAAAAAAAACTAGCATGTGAAGAGTTGTGTTCCTCTGAGGTGGAATAAAAAAAGGTATTAGTACAGAGCCCAACATGGGGGGATTGTGAGCACCATCGCTCCCCTTAAACACTTCCCCAGATGTCTTCCCTCAGACCCTGAGGCCTTGCCTGCTTAAATCTCTCATCTTCGCTTTGAAATCTCCTTCCGAACTCAACAATGTGCTGTATTGCTCATGTGCATTTCTCTCCGCAAATGTAATTTCTTTATACAGTAGGATAGCGAGTTTACCTTTCATTCTTGTCCAGCAAACAGCGTTGGAAATGACTGAAGAACATGCTCTTTATTTCAAAATTCTCATTCTTCATATAGTAAATACATAAAACTAGATCAAAATCACATTCTAAGCAGACTAATATGGTGTACAGTACATCAGATAACACTATTTGATTCCATTTTTTAAAGTTTAAAGTTATACAGCAGTCTAATCCTTGAAGCTACCACCATTCAAACCAAACCAATCAGACTTTACCCCTCATCTTCCAAGGCTGACATAAGACCCCAAATGAGGATCAAACCAAATTAACTCCTTACCCACAGATATTGATACCAGTCACAAGGTTATTTGGTGGGTCAATAGAAAAACAGCATAGTCAAGAATTATATTTATTTTGAGGACCACAGAAGCCTCAGGAGCAGAATATAATTTTTCTCTCCTTGTTGATCCATCCTCTTGGCCTCTGAATTGGGACACTGTCAGACTGTGCCCACACAAAGCAGCAGCACCTGCCTTGGGACCTTGCTAGAGCTAAAATTAGCTGGAGATGAGACGGAGAGAGAGAGAGAGAGAGAGAGAGAGAGAGAGAGAGAGAGAGAGAGAGAGAGAGAGAGAGAGAGAGAGAGTGCAGAATACCAACACCAGTTATCTAGCATTGATTCTTTGCTTCCAGCAAAGGCAAAGCAAAGGAGGTGGCCAGGGCTAGCTTCTCTGGCCTTGAAAATCAAGCACTACTCATTTTGGGACATCTTTCAGATACTTTGTCAGTCCATACATTTTTAATTAATTGATGAAATGAATACGGTTTTAAACCACAGCACATGTATACACTGGTTGCATGAATGATATTTTAATTTTAATGAATGAAGCAGAAAACAGTAATTATAATTAGTCATGGAAACACTGTACTGAAGGGGGGCATTATTTTAGTTTTTATTTTGGTGTCAATGCCATGCCAGTATTTCACTTTTTATGTGGTATCTACAAAATGCTTTTGCAGGTTTTACTACTGAAGGAAACATGAGGTGGGTATTCTACACAATAATAAAATCTGCAATAAACCCATCATTCCTACATTCCATTTAGCAGCTGGGTATTTATGAAACAGTCACACGCAACCACACACACGCACCACAGAGAAAATGCATTATTCTGTTTTCAATGCACCTTTTGCAGGCAGCAAGTTAAACATTTTTTGGCTTGTTTTTTTTTTTCTTATACAATGCATATAAAGCAATGTTGATATATAGCCTGACCACTCTAGGACCCTCTTATAGGTCTAGCTTAGTTTTAATTGTGGTTGCATTTAAGGGGTGCAGGTTTCAGTGGGGAGTTTAATCTGGGCAGAATGAAGTGTTAAACCCCTTTTAAAATGCTTTGTTCTTTTGCTGGGGGCCTTCCCCTCCCTCTAGCTGCTGGAACAGAATGGACAGTCTTTAACTGGTGGCACTGAGATTTGACTGAGAGGCTCAAAGGGAGATAAGGAATAAAGAGATATTCAGTCCCCTGCTGCAATTTCATTCAAACTGAAATCCCCCTGAAAACCAGCGAGAGATTTCACACCGACAGATTGGCTAATCGCTGACATCTGCACAGAGCTGTATGGGACACAGAGACTGTCAGTAGAAAAGGTTTACGTCTGAAGTCTGCTGGGAGGTCAGGGGTTCGACCCTAGTCCTCAGACTAGACATAAGAACTGTGGGATATGCTGGTTGTGAAGGGGACGATTGAAACAGACACAGATTTTGTAAATTATTATTTCTTTGTTTTCATTTTGTTCTCAATTATTTTCTGGCATAAGACAGATTGCTGCATGTCACCCGAAAGGGCCTGGGTCTAAAAAAAACATTTATTAGACTGGAGCTGAATATAAAAACACAAAAGATATTGAATAAAATCCAGTGCAAAATCATGCCTTGGAGTCAGCACCTTTTAGAATTTTAAAAAGCTTTCATGAAGTGAAAAAAATGGACTCAAAGTAAAATCTTTTTTATGACAATCAAATAAATGCTTAAAAAAACCCAACATTTTTTAAACTCAGTTTGAAATTGCCACAGCCGTCAACTGCCATTAAATCTTATTTGCATATTTTGATTCTCTGGTGTGCATTTTCAAAGTCAATCCAATTCAGCTTGAATATGATAATGAAAGTAATCTTGGATGCATACTTTTCACATCTAAAGAATGTTGACACTGGAATGCCCTATCTATATTGCCCCTGCTATCAGTAGAAAAGATGAGAGAGAGAGAGAGAGAGAGAGAGAGAGAGAGAGAGAGAGAGAGAGAGAGAGAGAATTGCTTATCCACACACTCTGTCAGTTGAAATTACTGCAGGTCACTCTGATGAGCAGTGCCCCCTTTGTTTTGGATGTGAAGTGACCTTCTGCAGACAGGGGGTCAAGGGGTTATTGTATTTAACAACTCATTAGAACCAAGGCAAATGGCCCCAGGGTAACTTAGAAGCAGGTCAGGAATTCTACATATAAAAAAAAAAAAAAAAAAAAAAAAACTTGACCTCAAGGCTTGGAAGAAAGAAAAAAAAATAATGAAAAAAAAAAGACCATTGGCAGGTATTAATAAACCAGAACTTAGATCCAGAAAAAGGGTTTGCAAGATATAACACATCGCAGTACTTTTAGGAAATACTAAAAAGAACATATCGGCTCATTTTCACTGTATGAAAAATATGCTCTCTGAATAAACTGTTTTGGACATTAAAACAGAAAATTACAATGAACAATGGATGCAAAAGTGGGGAAAGTGTTGTGTATAGAAAAGTTCCCATTCTAAGTGTCTAAGAGGGAAAGTTTCACATACAGTACTGTAACTCAACAGGCTGCTTGTTGTCACGGGGGGCACGTCCACAAAGCCAGTGAAAGACAGTGAAAATCCCACAAGAATATTTCATTAACTAGAGTTCACCTGAGTGCCTCCACCACTCCCTCTTACCTCTGTTAATAAACTCTCTGCCAACATCCTCCTGAACTTTACTCATCACCTGTTCCTATATTGCTTAGTTGCACAAACTCAAAAGTAGTCTGCTGAAGTTCATTAAAAGCAAAGTGGAGGGATAGTGAAGGCAGACATGTGACTGGCAAGCTTACATGCAACTTACAGTCATTTTCAGAAAGTTTAAATAGCCAACCTTGCACCAAGCATGGTACAGTATATACAAAAACAACCATGGCAAAGTAAGCAATGTTAACACATGGTTGTTTTTCAAAAGGTCATGGAAATTAGCGCTCAATAGGTTTCATCCACAGTCTGTGTTTGCCCAGGTCTCTTTGTGAAGAGGAGACTATTTTGCAAGTCTCAAGCCAAAACAACATAGGCCTTCTCTCCCCAGATAACAGCTAACCTGTCACAGCTACAAAAACTGAGCAAACTTATGGAACCTCCAACCTACCTCCATTGTGCCACTCCTGCTTTTTGTTTGTAGACTCTGAACCCAGCAATTCTCCCATGACATTCGACCAGAACTAATCCCACTAGACAAACATGGTCACCAACAGGATTAATACACCTGGTGACATGCAACAGCGAATAAACAGCTATTATGAAAGGCCACCAGGATCATCAATCGCAACTCCACCTTCTGGCAGTGACAGGCTCTGAACATGCTAACTTTGGTTATACATCTTCCATGTACGTAGCCTGCAGGTAAGAGAGGTAAAGCAGAGGATTGCTCGCAATGCAGATTAAATATCAAAAGAGAGATACAGCAGTCACCACAAATTAGTTTAAATGCTCAATATGGAAAGGCAATGTCCTTGACTGTCCATTGGAAGGCGTTATCCCCACTCGACTGGCTTATTAGCAGACAAGCGGCAGGAATTATTTAATCAGCAGAACTGACAGGGTGGCAGCCTTGTGGATTATTACTACTTTGCCATTTTCTTTTACCAAGTATCCTCTCTGTGACTGATAGGCTCCCTTCCCTCTCGCCGGTATTCTGCGGAGATCAGCTACGGTCCGTTTCGCTGATCTTTCACATTGAGAAACAGGCAGGATATCCTACATAATGACCTATTAGCCTTTCCTTGCCTGAGATGCTAGGGACCAGAAATCTTGAGCCAACTCATTAGAGATGGGGGGGGGCTGTTTTCTTTCTCTATCTAAAACAGACTGGCATGTCAAAGGTAACTCAGAGGGATAGGGGGTCCTAAATCTGGACAAGTGAAAGACTGCTTCTGCAACTTAATGACTAGATTTTTTTTTTTTTTTCTGTCGCTGCTTGAAGAAACTAGTTCACTCAACACAGGCATAACTACAAGACATCATTAAAGTAGAGCAGTATAAAAGAAAGGAGGGAATTATTGTTAATCCCAGTAATATAATTACAATTTAATTTATTATTTCAGATGTTTTAAAGAAGGGTTATTACTAAAGTGGAGATTAGATTATACTCTGCTGTCTGTAATGTGCGTCACTGATTTTAGTCATTTAGGGGAAACAAACATAACTACAGAAACACGATATAACCTAATGGTTGAGTGTAAGTATTTACACCATATACACATATAATTCTTACTTTTTAATTGCATTTTATTTGATGTTAAATTGACTTATTGTTTCTACAGTTCTTATCATAATAAAAATGATTCTAAACATTGCCCTGGCCACTAAAACAGCTAATAGCAACCTCCTTACATTTAATTGGAGGTAGTTCTAAAGCAAGAAGACTTCTAACGCAAGACAATGTGAGAGAAAGAGAATATTCAATGATATAAATGCTGCAGGTCCTTTGTAACTTGTGTTAATTGTCAACATGATTTGTTTTAGTTGCTGAAAGAGGTCACCAGGCCTGCTATGGAATCAGAAATGATTTCAATTACGTTTGTACTTCTTTGATCAGTGGGTTCTGATTCTAAACATACACAGTTTGTTCTTGTCTGAACCACATCCCCCTGCTGCCGTTTTGGAAAAGGCCAGCGAGAATTAAGATTTATATATTTTGAGAAACTCTGCTATCGCCTGTGTTCAGTGAACTTTGCAACAGTAAATTCCCCTAAGATTTCACAAGTTTCATTCTTTCAATTAACATTACTCAAAATTCAATCAAAGCATTACTAAAGCATGCTGTGGATAAAAACTTCAATAGCATGTCAGAATGCCTTTCTTCGGTGCAATACACTTTTTATTTTTATTTTTATAAATACAGTAGCTGACAAAAATAAATGAATACTCCACATACCAATTAACTTCTTAAGCGTGTTGCAGTTGAACTTTTTCACAAAGTTACTATTCGGCCATATAAAATACATATGAACCATAGAAAGGCATGCGATCCAGTCATCAAGACTGCCCTAATTCCCTTAGAGTCTCCCTTTCACATGAAGCCCTGCTCAGTGTACTACAAGCTTCCCTACAGAAGAGGATCAGCAGTGGGAACAGGGTTAGATGCAATGACCATGGTGGAGCTCAGCAATCAACTACTCGACCTCTAAATCCAGGTTAGCAGCTTGCCGGGTGAGCAGACAGCCTTGTCAGCTTGGCTTTATCAACAGCTCAGAGCAGTGCTTTTATCTAGCAGAACAGCAGTCCCTCTTATACCAGGGGCCTGATGAAGTGCCACAGATTAGGAGGGACAGGATTGATTAAGACATGTCCTCTTAAGGGCATGAAAGCTCTTTCATATGTACCACTGGAAGCCCTTGTGTACCTGTATCTTGCACGGCCCAAGAGCCCTCAACTTCTCTATTGGTACAACTAGGTCCCACTCTGCATTTAAACCATTCCTGTTCTGACAGACCTATTAGCCTTCCCGTGTTGTTCCCAACAAAGAACATTCTACTGGCATAGGTGGGTCTAAGGTAAAGCAAATAAACCAAAATATTTGTGAAACTCTATAGTGCTGAATAGCTGGCATATGGGAGTCTTGGTTAAAACCAAACTCCACTACCCAGTGTGTAGGCTGGTGCAATTCAGTCTGAATTGCACTAAAACATACCAATGCCTAGATACACAAGTAAGAAGAAAGACTCGCTGAAGGGTAACCTGCTACCTTTGGGCACCACTCTTAACCTGCTCTCTGCTTAATCAGCAATGTTCATCCTGTCATAATTAATCCCAAAATCTAAGATGATTCTCTGGGGGGTGTATGTGCGGTGGTTGGGCAAAATTCCTCTCCAAAACTAGTATGTAGGCAAGAAAGATTACATTCAGCCATGACAGGAATTACTCCTGGCTCGGTTTAGAAAAACTTTGCTAGTTTTTACTTCCTCAAACAGGGCAAGTTAACTCTATGTTGCATAGCATGTGTCCAAAAGGCCTTCAAGCACAAAAGTACACCATATGGGAAACTAAAAAAGACCATCTAATTCAACGTGACAAAATGCAAAAAATGCAAAATGCTAGGGTTCAATGTTTCAATTCATATTAAGCATTCTGTATAACTGGGACAAAAGGGTTGGGATAACAAGAGTGTAACAAGACTATTCCGTTGTGCTCTCACCTTAACATGTGAGCATCATAGCCTTACATTCTCACACTGTGCTCCTTATGGTCACCTACCCCTTGATAAAAATAATACTAAACAACAGATACAACTCCCAATGGGTAGCCAGTTAAGTCATTTTAGACTTTACTGTGAGGTTAATTTGTCACACCTGAGCTTAGACATATTCTTGAGGCCACAACAGGTACAATTAGCCAACACCATAGTAAAGCTTGGCTAAACTGCTATTAAATACATATCATACTGTAGCTGCTTCCCATCCTACAGACAGACGTCAGCCCAATGCGTGTCTTCCATCTCCCATCCAGAAACAATCAGGATAGTGTGAACGTTATCAGTGCCATTGCGGCTATGCGTCAGAGACTTGCTGTCACCATCGTCTCTACCCAGACTACCAATCAACACAACAGATAAGAGCCGCTGTCATGCCATACAGATTTGGACAGCCGGCTGTAGCGATATCCTTCTCTCACGATATGTTTACCATATGCTCTGCTGTTTTCAGATTTGATATCAAACCTAAAGAATACATATAAACATAGCGTCTCTTATCTTAAATCACAGATAAAGGATGAAGATGTTTCTTATTGCTAAGCAGCGTGTGCTGTTGTCTAAAAGTATTCCAACTCTACAACTGAAAATGCCTCCCAATATTAACTGTATTACCATGATTGGTAGCATGTGTTACCACTATCAATTGTTCAGTACCTTGTAAGGTTTTACAATGATTCTGCCTTTTCATTTGGGCCACCAAGCTGACGCAATCTCCAGAATAAAACATAAAGGTTTGCCAAATCTTAATCATCCCAGTAAATGTTCATTTATTTAAAAAAAGATAATGCCTTCTTCAACCAATTTTCAAAGTTTACATTAAAAACAAACAACTAATTCCAAATACTGTATTTAAAGTCTTTGCAACTGCATTCAAAATGTGCTGGTTGGCCGTTAACCAGAATGCACTTCAAGTGGTCTGAGATGTTTCTTTTTTTTAAGAATGAATGGAACGACTTTGCTGGTTGTAAAAATAAAACACTGTTGGTTACATTAATTATAGCAATGTTCTACTCTGTTTGCTATTTCAAAATGTTAAAAAAAGGAGAATTATGTGAGGTTTGAAACATTTTTACCATGGGAACTGCACAGTTAAAGGTCAAAGAGAAAAAAAAATATTTTTTACATCCAATTTAGTAATATGCAGTAAAATATATTAAAGTAAATTAAAGTGATCAACTTTCCTTGTGACTCAGTCTAGCTCTGTTCATGTTAAATAGTTCTGGGACTGAGGAATATGCAATAGCGAACAACTTTAAGAAACCTCCTTAACTAAATTATGTATCACAATCCTTCACATTCCTGGTTGTAATGTCTACCTCACTTGTACCATAGGTGTCATTGCTTGCTTACCAACTGTGTATTAATCCGTCCAGTGTTTTCTTCTGGGCCAGATTTATTAACATTACTACATACATAATAAATAGTGAAATACAGCAGTAAATTACCACTGTGTTATAGCTGCAATCGAAGTAATACAAAATATTGTTTTATAGGCCAAATAAAATGTACACAAATGGAAAGGAGATGTTGCCTTCTCTCACAAATGAAGTGGGTAAATAATATTGTGGAATGCCAGAAGCCCATTCATTTCCATCCCTGCTGTGCAATTAAATCTGTTAATTTTGTTTTACTTCTGGTACTACTGTGTAATAGATATAAGAACAGAGAAATAAATCCAGTCTAAATAGAATGTTTTCCTCACAAAACTCTTTTTAAATCACTGCCCCAAAAGAAACCTAACCCTTGAACTGCTTAAGTCCAGAAAAGTCCAAGATTTTGTTTTTAAATACTGCTTGGGTTATAGATGTTAATGAGTGTGGAGATCTAATGTAACAGACAATATAACCCTCAGAATTTGGCCCAGCTGCTAGCGTGTGAAGGTTCAAGGATAGAGATGGCACTGAAACCTGGGAAGAGGACAGAACACTGCCATGGTTGAAGAGGGCCTCTGAGTCTTGTGCATTGCTATTCCCATCACCTTTTCACAAGAACTATATCTGTAAAATAAAATAATCCATAAAAAAAAAAACATTAAAAACAATAAAATCCCTCTTAAATTGTTTCAGGAGCAGGCCTGCCAAGGCTTGTGTTTTATAAAAGTCCACATTTTTTTTCCATCAATTAAACAGAACCAGACCTGCACTTGATTACAGTACCTAAGGGTTTGTTTGTGGTGCCAATTGGCATTTAACAGACTCTGTTGGCTATGTGCAGGACACGTCTGAAGATGCAGATATCAGCTCTCCCCCTGTACACCTAATGGCCAGTATATTGTTACTGCTAACAGCAGGGGCCAATAGCTAGAGCATGATATAAGCGGGTAGCTGTTGTAAATACCAGGCTCTTCAACCCTGTAAACTGAGAACTGGACAAGAGACTGAAATAAGCTTCAAATTAATGATGAAATACAAAACACCACCAACTGCAGCTGCTGATCCAAAAGATTTGGCTTATCTGCCCTGTGTTATCACAAAAGGACTGCATCTGAGACTGTCACGGAATACAGAAATTGTGTGACGATGTCTGAGCCAAGGCAAATGAAAGTTTGAAAGCTGTACTCACTAAACAATACTACCAAATTAAATCAGATGCCAAAACAGCACAACAACATTTAAGAGTAGCTCCAGATTTATGAAGCTCTTGTATTGCTTTACTTTTTTTCACATTTGTCGCATATTGTACTGTAATATTACACTATGTATTTTTATGGAACATATATTTGACCATTTCAATGGTAATCAGCAGTCTGCACAAAAGATGTAAATCTTTTCAGGAAGAGTACACTGTTAAAGGTATATTTACACTTACAGCTTTATTATTCCAGCTAGAACATTGATTTAAACCAGGCCTATGTATCCACACTGCAATGCCTTGCTCTATAAGCCACCCACAGAATAAAATGAAAAGGTCCAGATTCAAATAGCAATTGACCTGACTGACACTATATGTTGATATGAAGCATAATGAATAGGTCAGATATTTACAAAAGAACTAAGGAGACCAAAGGGCAACCACTGGCACAGTTGAGTGCAAGAAGGGGTTAACTCCGTAATGTCTGTCAGTCCCGAGTGTATCATTAACTTGCCCTAATGCCACACACAAGCAATCAGAATATTATAACTAATTTGGGTGTAACTTAGTAAGTGCTGGCTGAATTTTTTTAAAAATATGTACATTTCAGTGCTACTGTACACACAAAAATAAATAATTCAAGATGCTCGCCAATATGAAAATTTAATTCATGGAACTAAAGGCTACTGCTGGATTTCTTTCCCTGCTATTATGTTAGTTGATTACAGTATTCAGTGCCCTGGACTACTTGTATACTGGTTGCTAAACCAATGCTGCAATGTTGCATCTCAGGAGGTCTGTCTCTGTTCTCTTCCTTAGCAGCATGGGGGGTCCCTACTGTTATCTAGCTCGCCCAATAATATAACCTCATCAGTGCCTGGTTTGTCAAAATAAGGACTATTTACAGGTCAGTTGAGGGGTTCAACCAAGGACAAAGTGAAATGAAACACCCTTTCTTGCTCCATTGGGGATCCCTGCTCTCACTGTACTTCTAACCTGCCTGACCTTGTCTTGTTTTCCAGAACAGTGAACACCCAATGAGGGATGGCAACTCTTGGAAAGGAATTAAAACACAAAAAGCCTCACTATCTGTTTTTTTTTTTTTTTTTTTTTTACTGGAAATTGCCTCAATGATGCAATCCACTTACCGATCAGGCAGACTGATCAACAGGCAGTCTTCATTACCGCATTCATTCATATTCTCTTTTCACCCAATAAACAACGAGCTTTTGAGAAAGGAGGTCTAATTAAAATTGAATTTGATACTGGTGAACACAAACATGGTTATTTTATTCAAATATCTGCCTCAGAACTAAACAACACCACTCTTTCTTCAAAACTGGTTTAATGAAACAGCAAAGGACTGTATGTCACCGTGTATTGGAAAAACTACCAAGGAAAACTATCAACTTTCAACAATAATCCTCTTTCTGTTGCACTTGGCTTTGGAAAGTACTGCAACCCTCAGGGCAAGGTTATTTCCCCTATAAACCTCATCTGCATGCCATGGTTGTGCAGTATACTCCTTCTTTGATCCCAGCATGTGGACTGGAGTCTCTGTACACAGGTCTGTATCTTGAAAACAAATATCTTCAAAAATAAACGCACAATGCTAACCTCAAACACTGGAAATTGCAAACCAGCAGGATGTAGTTTTGTAGTTTAAAAACCTAATCCTGTCGCATCCACAACCCTGGACAGGTGACCTCTGGCCTGGCTTTGTTATAAATATGATTTCCGAAACGCAAGGCTCTGGAGTAGGCGATTTGGGATGTCTGTGTGCATTTGATATGGGATACGCTTTAAAATAAAACCTGGAAACCTGATAGGCCTTACATTGCGGGTAGAATTACTATCCAGTCAAATCACTCAGGGTGGGAGGGCCGTGGACACTGCAGAAGATTCAATTAACCTTTTCCTTTTCTAATGCTTTTAGTGACTAACCCACTCACCAGTCTTCTATACATTTAACCTGTTTTCACAAAGCAACCCATGAAGACCACTCTCAATAGCCCCTTGGCATTTTCGCACGGCTCCAAACAGCTGATTCTCCAAACAGCTGCTTCTCCAAAAAGGGGTAAACATCACAATAAGTAGAGAAGGGACCAAGAAGAAAAGCAGCTCAAAGGACAAGAGAGGCTCATATCATATCAGTGCTAGCTGCACAATGGCAACTGGTGAGGGACCGTCACCTCCCACCACAACTTACACCTACTCAGGACTATCACAAACACACAGTATTCGCAAAATAAAACAGCATTTTAACAAAAAGGACAAAGCATCAAAGATTAGTAGTCATTCGCCAATGGTGTCTTGTTAAGGTGAAGCTGCACAAAGGCAAATTAGCTGATGAATGCTTAAGGGAACAAGTTTAATTGTGTGGGAAGATCTTTCACATATGTGAAAAAAACTACCACAATGCATAGAAACACACCCACACCCACAAACAAGCAATACAGAAGACACAAAAATGTTGCAGTAGAAACCAAGCCAAAGAGCTCCCAAGGGAACAGGACTGCTGGCTTAATCACAGGAATTATTTCAAAGTGAAACAGTTTTCACATTGACTGAAGTTGAATTAACCTGTTTATCCAATATGTACCAAGTTTATTTTGTAGATTCTTTTGCCAGCTTCCCCTTTATTTTGTGGAAGAATGAACATGCATAAGCAAATAATTATGTGTAAGGTGATATCACTACTTTCTGGTGCACAGCAGAATAAGCTAATACAATACACACACACACACACACACAAATCTAGCATTCTTTAAGAAGTTTCTAGCCTTGTATTGGAATACACTCCCACAGCAAGTTATCGGTGTTCTCCTCAGCATGTTTCTAACACATAATCAATACGAACTGTACTGAAAATCCCTCTTTGGCGATTTACCAACCTCATCAGCTTATGATCAGAAACAGTAGAGCACCATTCCTCAGCACTTTAATATAGTGCTGGAGATTAATCAGAGTCTGGAACAGGTACGTAAAAGTGTCCCTGTGAAAACTTGCAGTATTTGTAACTAAAATACCACCCTCTGTGAAAACGATTCACTAAGGAGATGTATTCATTGGCAATCCACCAAATGCAAGCACTGGTTTATTTTGTTTCAGCTAGTCAGTGATACAGCAACTGAACACTGTCCTCCAAGCAAGCAAGCAGCAGGGCAACCCAAATCCTCATCTCCACATGCTTTCTGTCTTTGAAACGCAAGGTTGAGCCCCTATCTTGCTACCAGCTGAGTAACAGAATCCAGAGTCACCAGACAGATGATAATTAATGATGGAGGGCTGGATAAACAGGGAAAAGATGTCCTTCACCTCTGTACAACAGAGTCCATTGTGGGGTCAAACCATGCAGGTGACCTTTCCGGAGAACTTCCACGGATTGGAGTATTTGGAAGGAAGGGTGCTTATCTTTCTTCCTCACCCCATAACCAGTCTTTAATCATGCTCTGCTACATTCAATCAGAAATAAATATATATATATATATATATATATATATATATATATATATATATATATATATATATATATATATATATATATATATATATATATATATATTCAGTGCTGCCAGTCAGTCAAGTTTCACAGACACTGAGTTTATTATTATCATGAATTTACATAGAGGCCCTTTGTACTGAGAACTGTCCTTTTCTCAGACACCAAATTCATCTCTTTGTTGTTTCTCTGTGAATAGACATACAGTCCCCAGTGCTGCCTGTTCTCATCTTTTAGAATCATTAAATCAATACCTGTGCTGTACCTGCCCTGTAGGGCAGATATGCAAAAATAAGGCTAATTGCTTAAAAACGTTCTGTTATAAAACAACGGCTATAGTTATGCTAAAAACAGACATTGACAGTAGTAATGCCAAGAAAAAACTTTCAGAACAATACTTCTGAACACTGACCTGGATAGAGGAGTTTCAAGATAATGGGCATTATTGAGGATAACAGAAAGGTACACAATACCTCCACTGTGATGGTGTTGCTATAAATATAAACACTTGTGCATAAGGAACTGGCTTGAAACCTGTAATAACTTACACTGTATGGCATGTGTGTGAAATATTTCATTGATGATTATGGATGCTGTGACTAAGCCACCAAACCATGTGTTATGCCTACACTGAGAACAGTGCCAACTCCCAGTGCTTTTGATCCTTCAGCAAAGACTGACCTCTTCCTCGTTCTAACAAAGAAAATGGGCTTAGTTTTGCTTTTGCTAATTATTAACAGGATAAGGAGGAAAATTGCCACAGCAACCAAAATAACAGCAATACACCCTCCTTACCCTCCTATTTTGCAAATTCTTTGTGGATAGATTCATAATTATGAAGCAGAACGAGAAAAAGTAACACAAGCATGTTAGAGAATGGATTTTTCATTAAACACTGCCTGTCTAGGCAGCAATCTTGTTCCATCACTTGAAAATGCCTCAGGTCTCTTTGCTCCCCTCCTGTTGTTTACATTTTTAGAGTTCAGTCAAACACAAAAAAAATATTGTTTTACTTAAACAATTTGTACCAACACTTGTACTTGCGATGAAATGAAGAGCTTTGAAGAAAATTTCTCTTTGAAGGAAAAAAAGAAAGAAACTTTTAATCGTTCCAGCTATTGAAATATAGAAGCCCATTTTTACTATTGTTTGGAAATAAAACTCGCTTTACATTCTGACCCAAATTACAGTTGCTTTTACAGTGTGAAGTAAACAGTAGCTCATCTTTCTTGCCACCCAGTAACTATACGGAGCACGAAAAACACCCCCTTAAGTGGAAACTAAACTGATGAAACAACAGCGTGCCTCTAAACTGTTACTGCATTCCAGGTCCTGTTTGAGGTCTGTCCAGTCTAAAAAAACAATCCCTCCATGGGCAATTTACTTTAATAAATCACTCAGGCACATATAGAATGTCTCTGGCTCATGATTGCAGACAGGCAGTCCCCTCATTCTTGCCTCTACCCCAATGAGACTCACAGACTTAGCCTGACTCAGCTTGATTTTCCTGTGCTTTGAATAAAGTTGCCTCATGATACAGCACTGAGAAAAAGTTTGTGAACCCCAGTGATAATTATGGAAATTCCATAGTTTTACCATGATAGCCTACTTGAATCAAAACCAGTCTTTTCTTAAATATCCAATAGAGTTAATATTAACCAATTCCATGTCTTTTGAAACAAAATGATGTATGAATTAGACAAACAATGAGTAATTAAGATTCAGGGTATGTGAAAAAGTAAGTGAACCCCTTGTTTTATCAGCTCAATTAAGGGGATAATTAGACTCAGGTGTTTATATAATTAGGTAGATCTTCAGGGGTAAGTTTGGGAGGCCCCACCCTATACAAAGATCAGAAACTTTGTGAGCTTGGTATTCACCATACAGGTGTGTGAAAACATGTCATGCCACGATCAAAATAATTCTCTAAGGACCTCAGAAAAACAGTTATTGATGCTCATCAGTCTAGAAATGGTTACAAAACTATTTCTAAGGATTTGGGGATCCACCAATCCACTGTCAGACAGTTAAATGGAGAAATGGAGAAAGTTCAAGGCCACAGTCACTCTACCCAGGAGTGGTCGTCCTACCAAAATATCTCCAAGAACAAACCAGAAAATCATCAAGGCAGTCACAAAGAACCCCAGAGTAACATCCAAGGATCTGCAGGCCACTCTCGCCTTGGCTAATGTGAGTGTTCATGACTCAACTATCAGAAAAAGGCTTAACAAGAATGGTGTTCATGGAAGGATAGCCAGGAGGAAACCACTGCTCTCTAAAAAGAACATTGCTGCCTGTCTGAAGTTCGCCAAAGAGCACATAGATGATCAACAAGACTTCTGGAACAATGTTCTATGGACAGACGAGTCAAAGGTAGAACTTTTTGGCATCAATGAGAAATGTTATGTTTGGCGAAAACCAAACACTGTGTTCGAACAGAAGAACCTCATCCCAACCCTCAAGCACAGTGGTGGGAGTGTGATGGTTTGGGGCTGTTTTGCTGCCTCAAGACCTGGATGGCTTGCCATCATTGACACAACCATGAATCCTGCATTGTATCAGAAGATTCTAGAGGAGAATAGCCAAAGTCCGGACCTAAACCCCATCAAAATGTTGTGGCAGGACCTCAAGCGAGCTGTCCATGCAAGGAAGCCCTCAAATATCACAGAGTTGAAGCAGTTCTGTAAGGAGGAATGGATCAAAATTCCTCAAAACCGATGTGAGAGACTGACTAACAGTTACAGGAAACGTTTAGTTGAAGTCATTGCTGCTCACAGGGGTGCCACCAGTTACTGAATCTAAAGGTTTGCATACTTTTTCACACATGGATATTGAATTTTTAATCATTTGTGTATAAGTAAATATTGAAAAAGTATTATGTTTTTGTGTCATTTGTTTAATCAGGT
Organism: Polyodon spathula; assembly: GCF_017654505.1. Taxonomy (NCBI): domain Eukaryota; kingdom Metazoa; phylum Chordata; class Actinopteri; order Acipenseriformes; family Polyodontidae; genus Polyodon; species Polyodon spathula. The sequence goes on along the minus strand of NC_054556.1, from coordinate 9,744,590 downwards.
TATCTTTTTTATTAGGACAGATTAAGATCTAATAGCATTTTAGGTTTGAAATATGTGAAATATGTGAAAATCCTAAGGGGTTCACAAACTTTTTCCCAGCACTCTATATCTTTTTCTAAACAGTTCCCAGTTGCAATATCTGTTGCATGGCATCTGAAAGTACAGTATCACATCACTAGGAATGTTTTTTAACCTAAGTCATGACATTATAAGTGACCCCTTTGCCTTTATATCATAGCTCCAGTTTTTCTAGATATGCCTGCTTTAAAAATAACGATGTAGAAAAACACAGTCATTTTCTTTTCTTGATGCTTCCTCCTTAAAATCTTTGTGCAGTGAATTACAGCAGTGAATCAGGTGTGGCCTAAATACAGCATGGGCTCAGCAGACAATACCCTGCACAGACATGGGGATCCTGTCTCAATGCTGTAGGTCTCATCAACATCACGCTGCAACATTTAAATGCAGCACAGGCATGCGCTCCCGAGCCACTGTTCCTGGACAGATTATAACGAAAAAGGTGATTATGTTTACCCGATGCAATAGCCGCCAAACCTATTGAATTATTCAACCAATAAAAGCACAGCCTATTCCTCTAAGCCGCAGGGCTTGCTTTTAGAAAAAAACATGTAACAAAGTTAGCTGCTGCAAAAACATCTGAATTCTCCAACAGAGAGATATGCCATCTGGAACATCTCACATTGCATAGAATTTAGTAACGACCAGGGGTTAGACACAAACCCGCCTCCTATAGAGAATACTATTCTGTTCCAGCAGTCATACACTACTTATCATTATCATTGATCAGGCATGTGAGATTCTCTAGCAATGCTCCAAACACTTTATACATAATACACTTAATAAATCACAGAGCTGTAACAACTTTGTAACCCCTCCGGTTAGAATTACTACCAAAGTAACAAAAAAATGGATTTTAGGATATAAATAATTAATTATTTGTAAAGATGTGCTGAGAATTTGATACAGTTTAGAGTCGAGTTCTGTCCTAAGGCAAGTACATTGCACATTAACGATGTGTTATACAGCAGAAAACTTTACTCCATCATTGATTAAAAGCACCAAGACAGGCCTATGAAGCCAAGTTGGATCTATTGTTTCTGACTCTAAAACACCACAGCTTGCCAAATCCAATTGATTTTTTTGGCAATGATTTAAAAACTAAATGATTTCATTTGGAACATGTTGCTTTTTTCCCCCTGCTTTGAGACATACAACAGAATGATTAACTACTCCATGAGATGTTTGCCTTGTTATCGGCTTTAAAACATTACAGCCGTGCACTGGATCATAACCGCATTTTATTTATTTATTTTGTTTACATATGCAACTGCACTGTTTTCACCCCACAAATTTATAATGCTTTATACATGTTTAATAGATTATATAAGTTATGCAGGGCTGTAAAATCATTTTCAAATGCATTATTTTTTAATAGGGGCATTACACAAATCTTTGGGCAGGTGGAGGACTCTGATGATTTCAGTGGTGTGAAATATGAGTTAAAGACAGCAGTGGAGGGACTGACAACCTCTGGCAGTAATTCAACTGGGTAGACACTGAAAAGGGATGAGTTCAGTGCTTGTGAAAGGTGAGAGACTGGCAGCATATACAAGTCTACAGTGCTACTTCCTGTGAAACACCTTGATGAAAGAAAATTGTGGATAACTTTAGTTTATTCCTTTCAGTGTTAGGCCATTGTCGATAGATACACAAAAGTTGTTCCACATAGTACTGCACATGAAGATTTTCAGCAACATTGATTAGTTGGTATGCTGTTACCTTTAGTTTCTCTGTGTTGAGTGAACTGAATTCAGCACAGAGGTCCCTAGCGAATCAGCGGGTGTTGTAAAGTTCTTTGCCTCTGGGTATGATGATATATTTCCAGTCGGGCCCCAACAGCACTGTGCTGCACCGACTGAGAAGGAAAAGGAAGAAAAGCTCCCTCGGCCCCTGATAAGCAGCCAGGGCTGTTCTTATTACTCGGTTTCTTTGCGAGATGGAGCCAGCCCTGAAGATGTAATCAGTTTCTTTGCAGTAATTCTAATTTGATTCAGTTTTTCCAAGTCTCTCACCCCACCTTGCTGCCAGCTGCATGCTGTAAACTCCAGCAGAGAGTGTGGAGTGTGTCACCCCACAGAATAGGAACACAGCACACACACACACACACACAGTTGGTTGACTGTATAAATGGTGTATAATCTTACAAGTTAAACCTACCTACCTAAATTATTTTGATTATAATATACATTTTCTGGCTGCCAAAGAAAGACACAACTAATTAATTAACAGTCACAAGTTTAGCTTTTGTACTTTCTTCCCTATATTTGTCACCACATAATTCTGCTAGTTTGATGTTTAAGTGTTCTGGTGCACCAAATCCTCTATATACAATATTAAGGGTTGGCCTCACCCCAACCAGCTCATTAAGTCTGCCAGCAGGATTAATTACAACTCAGAAACCCGGATGTTCTTGATCCCAGACTGCTGGACCACACAGCCTTCTGAATTTTCTTCTTTATTAAAAAAAAGCCTAATCCTCAAGCCAGCCTAATAGAGTTAATGGTTAGTTCAACAACCTTCTGTTCCTGAGGCAGATTTGCAGGCACTGCCCAGGAGTGAAGCCCATGACTGGGGCTTCCTGTTCGTCACAGTCCCCTGAAACCTGTCTTTCTCACAGTAGCCCTGGGAACTAAGGGAGGCCTGGATCTTGAGGGTTTGATTCCCTCCCAGCCACCGCAGCTCCCTCTATTTCTCTTTCCTGGTTAACAACAATATAAAAAAGGGTGATTCAGAGTTTTTCTTATTAAACAAGAAATCTTTTTGCCTAATTGCTGCTTCAAGTAATTGCGGTTTGGGCTGTTTCCAAAATGGTGCCGGTCCTTGGCTAATTCAGAGTTATTGTTTCTCCACAGTTTAGCATCTACAGTAGACCTCCATGCAGCAATAAAATCGCAGTGCCAGGGAAGAAGGCAGTAACTGCGTTGACATCATAGAGAACTCCCATATACAAGCTGAACAGAAAATAAGAATAATAAAAAAAAAAAAAAAAAAAAAAAGTAGTAAGCACTTCATATATATTTTACATCAGGAACCCTGTGTTGGAAGAAGGACACTGAGGGTGCTTACCAAACTGAGCTCCAAAAGCCCATGTCAGTTTTGAAGGAAATAAATTGTATTTTGTTATTCCTCTTTGCTGATGACTAAACTGCTAATTCCCAAAGACAAAGCCTTCAGCTCCATAAGATCAGAGGGCCAAAGACTCGTATCCTAATCCTTAATCGATATTGTGACCATATGGTGACTGCTCATTTCAAGCTTTTAAAGTAGATTTGTCAACAAGTGGATTATTAAAAGGACCAAAAGCTACCTTAAGGCCAGAAGGACGTTGTACAGAGGTGGGTTTGCCAATCATACAATAGGCTTTGAATAACTCCAGAATTACAGTACTACTCAATTGAGTTGATGGATGCTCATTGTTAAACCAAGCTTGGAAAAGACCCAAGAGGGTAATTGAAATCCCTGCTAGCGAGCTTTTGCTGCTTGTTTCTCTCACCAGGACACCTATGTCTAACATTTCAACCACCCATTGATTCTCCGGTAACTCTAAGCTCAAGTTGAACCTTTCCAAGACATTTGGCTCTGGCTCCACTGTGTTTTTGAGTCTTTAAAGACCTTAGTTTATTTTTGCAATCTCTCCTCCTGACCTCAACCTGACACTGAAACTATGCTATAGTTAGATCTGAGGATAAAAATAGGGATGTGCTTCCATATCTCAAAGTAGGAATTACAAAAGGTTAGCCAGGAACAGTATGCCTGGAATTCCATTGACTGGAAAGTGAGAACATTCTTTTTGTTAAAAATATCCCTCCTCTGTCTGCGCTAAGGACCTCTCACACAGTGTTCAGGTAAAAAAAAAAAGGACCAACAGTGCTCAGTTAAATAATTTGGTGAAGCCATCGCTGTCACTGTAGATAAGGTTTAAAAGATCAACAAGTGCAAATCTCTAGGAGGCAGGTTTCAACTTAAGCTAACCAAACTCACTGTGAATGAATAATGAATGACCACACTTTCAATTAATTGCATCAGAAACCTCTGAGATTATATCTTTACTCTCAAACCTTCCTATTACCCAACCTAGGATCTACATCTATCACCTATTTTAATTTGCACCAGCAAGGGTTCCTCCTACCCTTTCTCCACCCATGGCTACACAGCCAGGCCATTAGGATTGCATTAGAACAAGAAGACAAGGACTTTTAAACAGAGTGATGGTCCTCAAGGTGAGCCAGTTACCACCTCAACAATGAAAGACAGAGAGGATCTTCCAAACCTCCTTTTTTAAATTCCTTCACAAACCCAGATTGGATTAATTAGATAGCTGCCATCAATGCAGGCATGTTCTGTCCTGTATTTACTAACCACTGAGCATAATAGTCAGACAAAAGGCACAGTGTGTTCAACCATTACCTTTATAATTCAGACTGATTCAACTGTTGTAAACATTAGTTGTTTGTTTATTTGGGGGGATTTTTTGTAGTAGTACAGGTATTAATATCAATATTTTACTTATTTGTTAAAGGTTTTTTGAACTCAAACATTTAAATACATACAATAAGTCGGGAATCAGACACTTGCTAATTTCTTTGTGCTGTTCATATTAGTACTCGACAGTTTTACAGAAGTTTGTGGGTTTGTTTGGTGGTTAGAGCACAGGAGTTGCATCACTGGAGTACATGTAAAATAGGGGAGTGGAATTTGATATTTGCCACTATAGTTCTGGGTCACTTTATCTGGCCATGACACCATCATTTAAGCCCGGCTAGATTAGAGATAATTTAAACAAAAAGTGAAAATTCAACTCCTGCCCCCACTACCCCACACACTAACTCACTCTCAGAGTTCAACTTTCTCTCTGGGAATGGAATTTACACTGGGGTCAATGTCATTGATCATGTGAGCACTGGGCAGTCACTTTTAAATTAGATCCCTAGGCCCAGAATCCCTGCTTCCAGGGCAACAAAAAGTAAATTGATTATCCATAGACACTCAGGTTTCTGAAGCCAGCGCCAATATTTTGTCACCCACTGAAGCTCGAAGGTATTGATTGCCAGAGACCCAACTAGACTGTCCTGCCAATAGCTCATCTTACACTTTATGAAAATGTTTTTACTGCTGCATCACGCTGCCGAGATTGAGGTAAGGTAGTCCATTCTCAAGCTTCTTAGCTCACAGCTCAAGCAACCCAGCTTAGAGAAGCTTGTTTATGTAGCTTTGATACATTGTGGGTAATACAGGCCAGCGTCATGCTTAAACTTACCCTGATTGCACATCAACAATGTTGACCAGACCCTGAACCCACTGCTTTCCCTACAGCAGTCCAGCACTCTTAATACCCTGCAACCGAAGTGTCACACATAACACTCCATTTTCATAGCAGTTTAAGGCATTTCAGGCTTTACCGTGAACTTGGTTAGATATGATCTTGCCGAATTCATCTTATATATGACCAATTCAAATCTCAAACCTCTTCGAACTGACGGCAGAGAATCAGAGAACCAATTGCAATTCACAGTGTTTTTATCTAACCAGGATGAGAACACATTGTTACAGAGGGATCAGAAAATGTGCTGTGTTAAGGAAATACTGCCTGTACATTTATCCCATTCTCAAGCCTCTGTCATGTCCACTTCCCACAGTGATCATGAGTGAGCAGGATTTCACACCATAAAGCAACCAGGAGTTCCTCATCCCCTCCACATTTTTTTAAAGAAATTCAGGAGAGCCTAGCCAAAGCAGCAGAATCACCAGGGAATGATTCTAGAACCTGCCCCAGGAGAGGAAACAATTGGGAACAAAGAATATCAAAGGCGTTCAATATGTATTTTTTAATTTTTATTACATGGAGTCACTTGTTCTGATATTTAACATAAGTTCCTCTGGATTGCAAAGTCAAGGATTTTACAACATTTAACTAACCTTAAACAAAAGGTCATTTACACAACCTGGCATTGAATACATTGGAAAATTATAAGAGTGAACATAAAATATGTGGAAGAAATTTGGAACAGTGACTCATAAAGACTTTTATTTTGCTTGCTGTCACTAATGATTATGAACTAACTAAGTGTCCAGTTCAATAAGTACATTCTTGACTTAAGTTTGCATGCACTGCATCCAAACATGAGCATAGCTACTCTGTGTGCACTCCGGGAGAGATTTTCCAATATAAGCAAATTGCCCACACCACAGCTACAGTGGTCATAAATGCAAATTACCCAGAGTGGTACATCTGGCCCCTCTTAAGATTTTTAGTACATTACAAGATACTGAGCAATCGTTGCCATATAGCAAAAGTTAACCTTATTTGTCAATTTTGTAACGCGGTTTAAAAAAAGAAAAATAAGAACATAGTAATAAAAAAGAAAATTGGGGCTCTAGAGTATCCAGGCTGAGTGAGCACTGAGCTGTTAAATCCTATATGAGTAGGAACAAAAGCAGGCAAGCCAGCAAATATATCAGAAAGTATGATTACTACTATAGATTGCTGCTTCATCAGAAAGAACTCTTTCCAGCAAGAACTTCTAGAACCCATCACAGCAACTACAGACATCTTTAAAGAGCATCTTATCGGTTGCTGTTAATGTTGTTAGTCCTCTGTCATTCATGAATTAGCCAGGTAAACACAGGTACCTGAATACCCTGGTCATTTTCAACTTTTAGTTTTCTTAGTTGAGAATACTATAAAGGCCACAAAAGAGGAAACAGTTCTTGACAGATATATTATGTGTCTAAATAAATAAAATAAACTCTGTCCAGCAGATTAATATTTTAACAAAGTATACTTAAGTAGTGTTTAAGTTATGTATGAATTATAGATATTAGGAAACCGTTCCAGTAGAGCAAAAGTAAATCTGGATACCCAATATGTTCCGATTTGTTTAGGATGTTCAAAAACCAATTTAAAAAAAAAAAAAGCATAATGAAAAAAAAGAAAACTCAAGCATGTTGCCTGCATGATCAGTGAGATATTAAATCCTACTTGATTACGAAAAAAAAATGTCAAAGCTATGTAGCAACAGTTAATTAAGCCAAATTTTGCTCTGCTAGCCCAAAGAATACAAGCTGAACAGTAAAAGTTCTCTCCAGAATGTTGCTATACTTATCGAAAGTGTTATTTTCTTGTAGATACAGCAAAGCAGGCAGCGTCTTGCTCTGCTGATCCAAACAATTTGCACTCTGTAATCCCCTCTGCCTGCAAACTTTGTCGCCTGTATGCTAATCCATATAATTCCCACACTGCAGTAAGTAAACTGGATAGCAGATCCTGAAGCCAAATCCACTTTGTTAAACCTCACCTCAATTCCCTCGCAGCAATAGTATTTTGATCAACCCCAGGTTCAAGTTAGTCTCTTATCAATTTTGAAGTCATTCCCTTTTTTTCCACATTCACTTGGTGTTTGTTTTTCCTTTAACTGGTTCAGGATAGGTCTAGAATTTCCTCACATAGAGTATAGAGAGAAGAGTGCTCTTTATAACCTGATTCAAACCATATATTTGCTAGCACAAATATTAGGCCCCAGATTGGGTCATGAAGTCATAAACGACCACCAGCTTGATTATATTAAAAGGAGGGTGCGCCATACCTTTGAAGGTCAGCTGTACTCTTGGGGCCGACAACGGAAGACAGCTGGACACCAGCATCCAGTGACTGAGTGCCAGGAGATGGGTCACCATGCAGAGGCTGTGAATGGCCATGGTGTGAAGAGGTCCAATCCTAACCGAAATCTCCCAAAAACCCTGAGGAAACAAGGTAAGACATTGTTAATTATTCACATATTAGACCTGGTTTTAGTGCTTATTATTATAGGTCAGCTTGGAATAACTGGGTTTTGATTAGTGATTCCTTACACATAAATTTGTTCTTAGGGGCATAATCACATTTTGGGTAGATGGCTCAATATCCTTTGTGAAAAATATTCCAATACATAAATCACATACGATGCATAGTAGGTATACAATCAAAACGTGTACATTATGTAAAACTTATAGAATGTAATACTGGGGAATCAATCTTAATTTAAAAAAACAAAAACAAATGAACAACCAACAGCAACATTAAATTGCAAGCCCATAGCAGAGCACACAGCACTGATGGTTACTCCCGCATGTTTACTGTTGTAATTACGATCAGCCATGAGAACAGTTGTAGAATTACAGCCAGTCCTTTTTGTGCTGAACAGCCCTGGTGTTGTTTGAATTGGAAAATAAATACACCATTGCAATCACAGCCAGCTATTTTTGAGGGTTTTTTGGGAGTATGTGAAAAGTAAAAACTATATTTTCTTTAGAAATAAACAACTGATTCAGATTAAAATCATGTTTGGTACAATCATTTCATTACTCGTTCAATTTGTACCAAAACCCTACTGACTCGCTCCTCATCTTCCTATTAGTTTTCCTCCAGTTCATTATTACCTCTTCCTGTCTACCTTTCTTTTTTTTATCTTAGCTACACTTCACATTCTGAAAACAATTCTCAATCAGCATGGTGTTCCAATGACTGCCTCAGTAAAGCCTTCTCAACTGAGGCTGAGCCTGCACACAGGGTTCAAAAAAAGAAAACAGACCACTAGGTGTACATACACCTAAAATATGTATTTTTGTATATGTATTTCAAAGCAGGTATGTGCTACCCTGGTAGAGAATTTTTTTTTTTTTAAAGAGGGTTCAGCAAGAATAGTGCTGAACAAGAATGCACACCTTTTTTTGTATCAATATACCCTACAATGTTGCAAAATTACTGTGTTGCACTTCCTTCAGCTCTGACTAGATGGCAGCATCAAGCACCGTAGCTCCCTCTGGCGGATTCAGCTTAGCTCAAATCAAATCAACACTGACGCAAACAGTACACATGTTTGACATTCTTTGTTAAAAGGTTGAGAACATACAGCAACTCAGGAATTAAAGGGTTAAAAGCATATGGACATTGGAATGTTCATTCTTTTCCTTTTCTCCTCCTACTGTTTACCCACTCCATCCCTCTTTCCTGCCCTCTGCTCCCTCGCTCCCTCTCCACCTGACTTCTTTTGAAATCCACTCCCCCCGGGACCGGTTTCAACTCTATCATGTCTCTGAGGTATTTCCGCTTCACAATGGCACAAATGACAAACCCTCACATAGACAAATACTGCCCCCCATACTCATCAACGCAGAGCACAGTAAAAAGAGCAGAGTCAGCCATTGCCCTTTGAAGAGAGAATTTGCCTTCCCACTCGGTCCTGTGTATGCCATCCTTTTGCCCGCTAGCTCCTTTCAAAACCACCCCTCTGCTGCAGACCCCAGTGGGGTCCATATCATTAGTTCTGTGGTTACCCCACCCCCCCTTCCACAACACACCACAAACTTTTCTGCATAAAAGAAGAGCACTCACTCAAGTAAAAGTGTTTTCAGAACGGCCCATTCAAGAGTAACAAGGAAACTTAGTGCATTGTGTGTTTTTTGGTTTGGTTTTGTTTGTTGTTCATCTAAAATTGTAGAGCAACCACCAAAAGGTAAAATTAGTTTTGATACAGAGCCGGTACAAATATTGAAAGAGTGAGTAAGGTCTTAAATATTTGTTAGCCCATAGGACCCCTGAGTCACTCTTATAATGGTAACCACTATATTTTAATATGTATGTGTGTATATATATATATATATATATATATATATATATATATATATATATACATACATACACACACACACACACTCTGGAGCCTTTGTTCTGTGGAACTGGTCACAATAACTGGTCTGTACTAATGATGTAATGATAGCATGTATGGCGTGATACTCATACCTCATTCAAGATTTTGTATTCACAGTGTACGCCTGCAATGCACAATGCACACATTAGCATGAATAAATGTTTAACAAAGAAATGGGGCTCGTCAAGTTGAGGAATTCAAAAAGAATATCCTACTCTGAATTAAAAAAAAAAGGATCTTGGTCAATGCTTCTTGCTAAATATTCTGTTGATATTCTAAGAGCTAATCCAAGAATGTCAAAATACTCACAAAGACTATAGCAAAAATAATCCACAACCAATATTACTAAGAGAAACAAAGACACAGCGGAAGGCACTTAACAAAAAAATGCCGGTGAATAGACCGGATCTACTAAGCTTTTGATAAGCCAGTGCAAAACTGACACCATTGTTTACTAATGGCTACGCATTTTATTTTTTTACAAATAGTTTACGAACACTCTACCACTACAGATCAGAATTTTTACAATCCATCTGATACTATATCTGCCCCTTCACTGTGATCCAGCCATTGGTTTATACAACTATGGGTTGAAGGATCTCATCAAGGGTTTTTTTTTTAGTTTAAGACATTTTAGTTTATGCGCAGGTAGGTATATCATGTTTACAGGGTGTTATTGATTTACAACAGAGTTTTCTCTCTACTCTCAGAACCTGTTTCGGCTCCAAAGTCTCCCAAGTCAAATCAGCTCAACGGGGCTTTAAACAAGCTTTTTGAAAACTATTACAGGATTTCAAAATGTAAAAGAAAGTGAGTCACAAAAAAGGGAACACAGAAAAATTCAAACATTATGGATTGTACATAATAGAACTGTAATCCCATGGGATAATAGTTGGATTGACTCAAATAAATCTGCCCTCTCTCCCTCCCTCTTTTTCTTACCCTCTTGTATTTCTACTGTGTGGAAACCAGTCACACCTACCAAGCACAACAGGAAAAAGTGTGTCTAAACCCAGTGTTATTATTGCAATGAGATTGCAAAACAAGTGAAATGGTCTATTTCTGATCACATAGCAGTTTTATTAAAAAGCACCTAAAAACAATATTAGTTGACTAATACGAACAAGCTATAACAGTAATGTAATGCAGAAATTAATCGTTGGTGGTGGCTGAGTTTGATACAAATTATTAATAAAAAAAACTATATTTTTATTTGACTACAACTATTCTTTAGAAGTTATGATATGATCACTTATTGAGAAAATATTTTTTTTGCAAAGGTCAACTACGTAACATGTCATATGATCAACAGTGTCATAGTTGAGGCCAATAGCAGTTTTTGGTTATTTTGTCAAAGAAAGGAGATTTATCAAAGTTTTAAAGGGGCTTGACAGTGAGCGTTTGACTAGACAGAGTATCTGTATCCTACTGTAACTGCCATAACACCCCTTCCAATAAAGTGACCACACCCTGAACATAATGAGGGACAACAGACAAGGTTATCACTGCTACAGAAGAGCAACCCACTCACAACTGGGTTCCATTAAAATCCTATGTCACATATACTGTTCAGCTACCAAAATTGGATTTTAACAATATTCTGTAATCGGAATAAGATGAGAGAGAAACTGTTTGTCTCCATATTAAAAAAAAATCAGCTAATTTAATCAAGTCGACAAGACTCCACCTAGTCTAATTGGAGCAAGGGAGTTCTGAAACATTATTACTTGGTTGGGCAATTAACTACACAAAAACAACACAGCTATTCTAAACTAAATTTACAAGCAACAACTCTAGTATGTCTGTTATATTTTAGAAGCCTGTAATAAACCTTGGGAAATTAAATAAGCTTTTCCATTTTGAAAAGGAAGTATTTCTTTGCTCATCTGGTAAGACTTTGTCTTGAGATGGAACAAAACACTTGTCTATGGGAGTGGTTTTATTCAGATTTCATGGCCGAGCACTAAAATAGTTAGCCTATGTATTTGTCTTTACATGTAACCCCTCAATTTGAGAAACCTAACTTCTCTCAATGATGTATAATAATACTATCAGTTTTATTGCAGTCATGACTTAATTGCGTGTATTGTCAGTTATTCTACCTGGACACTATTTAGGCATCAAGAACAGCAATTCAATGTTGAGATTCTCTCTTCAGAAAGAAAGCTGGCAGATGAGACCCGACCTAAGTTATTGTGACAATTACTAATGATTGTAAGTTAATAAGGCAGATGGAGGCAAAGCTTGTGAGACAGATCCTCATTAAATTTAGAACTATGCATATTAACATACAGAAAAAAAGGATATATATAGAGTAATAGATGGGCTTCAGTGAATTATAGGAAAATAATTCCATCTACGGTTTCTGTGATGTCATAGATTATGAGATCGAAGGTCGAGTAATTTATTAACTGTCACTGAAACCCGACATGAATTGTTTTCCTGTAACTCACTGAAGAGGCCCATCTGTTATTTTTTTTTTTAATACATGGATACCCTTATGATGCTAATATTAATGAGCATGTGGTTCAGCAGGTTTGTTTTTTTGTTTTTTTTTGTTGGTTTTTTTTTCTGTGCTTATAGGTTCTATGTCGTTATCTGTTAGGGAGCTTTATGTGGAACATTGCCTTTGCACAGCGGTATCAGCCCTATGCTTTAACGCGAGAGGTCCTAGGTTCGAGCCCGCTCTCAGCCCATGTATAGATTGGCTAGCTCTGTGTCATGCGCCTGCCTGCAGTAACCCATTTCGCTACAGTATTCTCATTTTGTTGGTCATTTATGTAGTGTGGGTGTTGTATTGAAAGTGATGGTCTTGAGTCGTCCAATGGGTCAAAGTTCAATATTTTCCTCTAGAGGAATTATCACTTTTTGACGTCGCTACTGTGGTATTATGCCTTTTTTCCCCAAATGGCTCAGGATGCAAATATAGCCTTCATCAATGTATTACACACACACACACACACACACACACTTACACAAATTATACTGTTTATTGCATCTAGAGGGGCCTTAAGCAGTTAATAAATGGTTTGTTTGTTTTAATACTTGAGCCTTAACTTAACTACTTCTTTTTAAGACCTTTAAATCTGAAACAGATGCTACGATATTTTATTTCCGTTCTCAGTTACTGAAGTGAAACAGATCGACCACACATTTTTATAAGTCTCAACGCTGAATATGCTTTAGTCTAATCGTTGTTTTTAGCACATATAACTAACACCAGCTTACAAAATCACTATAAAAAAGTAGACCAATTTAAAAAAAAAAATGTGTTTTTAATTTCCTTAAAAGCATTTCTAAGCGTTTAAAAACTTCGCTATACAAGCTTTGTTTTTTAGGGGGCTTACTTTGTCAAACATGCAATATGTGTCTAGGACCCATTGGGGGTACACTGATCTGCTTTACAGAGGTGTAAACTCGAAATTAACTCAAGCGGAATCAGAGGAACTGTATTTTCTTTTTGCAAGGGTTCGTTATAATTTCACCGACATGACCTGATTTATAGAGCTCAGGGTCATAAAAACCATTTAAGCTTTTAAAAAAACTCCCGGCACGATCCTGTTCCGCTAGAAATAACGTGTCAGCGACGAGCTGCTCAATTCTGCAACCCAGGGAATGGGATCGGGTTCCTGGGGCAGCCGCCCCTATCAACGTGTCCGTTCCTCTATCCAATTGCAGTAACTACATCTGACAACAACTTTGTAAACGACTCTCTACAGTATATCCGTATTGGTTTTACATGAAATACAGCCACATGCATAATCACTGTTTAAAAACGAGGTGTGCAGATTCAGCAGCAGACCAGCTGTGGTTATCTAACGATGTACACCTCCCCGCCCACATAATCCCTACTTATGTACCAGTTAAGTGACAGGTAACTGATAAATCACAGTCTGCTAAAGTGTATCTTTTCTTTTTTTAAGATCATGTTCATAACCTCACCAGTAAGTTATTTAGCCTATAGCAGAAGCCAAAACAGTCCCGTAAAGCAAACACGCTGATGTGGTATTACTGTCTACAAGCTTCCGACTTTAAATGATACAACCCCAGGTGGTTGTTCAAAAACCGCTTCGTCTCACCCATTTCTGATAATACAGGACGCTCTGAATATTGTGGGCGACGCACGCAGGTTAACACAGGCACGATGTATTGCCAAGTTCAATATTCAATAAGCGTGTACAACGGCAAATTGCACCACCTCGTTTTACTAAAGAGTTTTTATATATATATATATATATATATATATATATATATATATATATATATATATATATATATAGAGATATATAGAGAGTATGTTTCATTTGAATTTTACTTGTGTAGATTCGGATACTCTATAGGGCAAATTACTGAATTGTTCAAATAATTATTATTAGTGGTAGTCGTCGTAGTAGTACCAATAGCACTATTAAATACTAATAATGCAGAAGTCTTAACTATAATACTTAAAGAACGTTTGCAAGCTGTCTATTTGTGTATAGGCTGTTTCATAAACATCGTCCCCCTATGGTAGTTGTTATTGTTTATTTTCTTTTTTAGTATTGCCAGCGTTTAAAAAAAATATGTTGATAAATACCTTTGCAATATTTACTGCTGTCTTATCAGCATACGATTTTCAAGCACCGATAACTTTAATCCTTCTTCCATAACATAAGTACATAAACACTGCCAGCTACCAAACGGAAAGATCAAGATTAGCCACTGTCGGCGTTAAAATATTTGAAAAAATCACCTAGCTATATCACCACAATGTAAAATTAAATTAAATTAAATTAAATTAAATTAAACAAAACAGTGTATTGCTATATGGCGTTTAATTTACTTGGAACTGAACAATACCCATCATAATTGAAAAACTATATTATCATGGTCTTACAGTAACACAAATATTGCACACTTCACATTAAAATAAATACACTGAATAGATTGATAATTAATTACCTTTATGTTATGACCAGTAACAGTCTATCTTAATCCCACTTATACATATACAAACAGACTTGTATATAGAGCAGTATCCAGTGTAACGGGTTTCCCAAACACGATTTGAAGAAAAACGCGAATCCTTAAAAATATAAAGTAATGCGCTATGATAATGTCCTTAACAATTTTCTCGATTCTTGTTTTTCATAAACACCTGAGTTATTGACTTGGGTCCTGCTGCATACAATCCAAGAAACAGAATTAATTCTTCAAGCGCAGATCTCAGTGTGCCCTGGGTGCAAGATGGTCCCAGGTTGGCAATTCCTTGGAAAAGAAACAGAAAGTTGAAAGTATTCCCGTTCCCTGGTTCACTGACCGCTTTGGCAGTTGTCTTCCGCACTAAGGAGCTCCTGACTGCTGGAGAAAAGCTCTGGCAGGTGGATGAAATCAAGTCATTTGCATAACCCCTACCACAAGGCGTGGACTTACCTTTGCTGCCACCGCCCACAACCCCGCCTCCTAATGCTGGCAGCGGCGTCTCCTTTACATTTGACTTCTTACATGCGCATGAAAACCTTGCAGTCGCTTTATGTAGACAGTGTATTATATAATCAAACATGCATTTCTAGATATATTTTGCACACTATCGTATTTACACTAGCCAATGTTACCTTTTATGATAAACAAATATAGAGGTCATGTTTATTTCATATGAAAATCCGTTCACCCAAACCGTTTATTTCATTTTAGTTAATTTTTAGTTCATTTTAATGTAGCTCATAATAACGTTATCAGGCATCAACAAGACCAGACTATGTGTTGATCTACAAGATTTATTTGTATGTTGATAGTATTATAATCAAATACAGTAATCAAGCTGACAGCAGGCACACACACACACACACACACACACACACACACACACACACACACACACACATATATATATATATATATAGAGAGAGAGAGAGAGAGAGAGAGAGAGAGAGAGAGAGACACACACACAGTTATATCTTTTGTAGCAAAAGTTTTCCTTTTGTGGTTGAGGGAAACAGTTACAAGAAATAGATGCCTATTGTAAGGGTGTTCTTAGACATTTTAATCAGAGGGGCAAGCAGTGTGCAGATATAAAAATAACTTTACAAGCTGCTTTTCACCAGACATACCTATCACCTTGTAAAAGAAACAAACAATTTAGCTGCCAGGAGGAGCAGGTCAATTATTTTCTACGTTATTTCCTGATCATTGTTTACATGAACATGTAACATTTCCTGGCAACGCTTTATTTAAATGGAACACACGTTTTCAGTTCATTGAACACTTGAATGAAGACCCTTAGAGATTATGTAAAGTTCAATTACATTCTGGAGCAGTGTGGGAGTGGACAAGCGTGTGGCTGGGCAGTGTTCTGACTGCAAGCCCTACTGGGATAGGTAGCACATTGGCAGCTAAGCTTCTCTGTGCTGCACATGACTTTCATTCCAATGCTTTGCCTTGCACAGAGCCCCAGGCAACGTTGCCTCGCTCTGGCTGTTTGCTTTTAATCAGCTCTTTTTATTGTTTTTATTTCCTGTCCTACTGCTCACTGCCATCTCAAACAAGAGAGGGAAGGGGTTGAGAAGTTTAACCTGTATGCCTGTCTGTGTAATTAAGTATCAAGCATGTGATATACAGTATTATACATGTATGTTTGATTATCAATCTTTGTATGAGCAAGATGGATAGTTTATGGGAGACATGCACAGTTCTGCAGGATGAATTCATATTAGCAATATAAATGTACACATTAAACACAGTGAAGACATCAAATTAAAATTAAAAGGCATGATAAGGCATCAAATTAAAAAGTCTCCAATTTTTTTTAAGTGTCACATGTAGCCTTTTTTAATGTTCCAGTTTTCATTGAATTGTGCGGTAGGTACAGTCGAAAAAGTCCAGAGTAAGCTTTTGAGTGGTGGTGGAAGACAAAACAGGTGCCCACATTAATAAAAGGATATTAAAACCTCTGCCTGCAAAATTATCTTTCTCGCTGGGAGGTACACTGTTCCCATGCATCACATTGCATGTGTATTGAAAGTGAAAACTCACCCCCCGTAGCGAGGTAAGATGATGTTGCACCTTTAGTAAAATAGTGAGCCCACGAGGCCAGGCTCTGTGTGGAAAGCCCTTGTTACCAAGGTGGATTATAGGCAGCAGGTTAGGAACAGAACACTGTCCCATTTATTCTCAGCACGGCTCAAGTTCCCCAGCAACACAGCCCTCTTATTGTGGTTCTGCGTTCAAGGACAGGCTTTTCACTTTTGAATCCTGCCACACTCGGAGAATACTGACCCCTGATGACCACCAAGACACCAGCCCCCTACACAGCCCCTGATCCCCTTTTCAAGTGATGATCCCTGGATTAGAATTTCATTTGATTAAGTCTCCTTATTCACTGTTTCCAACTTCTCTTTGCTCCTTATCTTTCTTTTCTGGAGGAGGACTGCTTTTTATACAGTTAAATCTCCCGGCTTTCTCTCCATCCCTTTCTTTATTCCAGGTTTTAGATCTCCGCATATTCCACGCAATGTTTTTGATTGTTTTGCTATGGTTATAATAGTCTCCAATGTGAAAGATGTATCAAGGTCATGTTTAAGTCTAACTGATATAAATATTAAAATAATATTGCAAGAAGCAACATCAACACACTTTTGAGTCATTAAATAAACCTCATAAGTTGCTTGAAGCTATTTTTTTTATTTTCCTTTTACTGCTTTGTATGTTGCGTGTAGTGTATTATTGTTGGTGTTTAGTCATTGGTACACAGGATGTAATATGGGTTACGAGCACGAGTGTTTAAAATGTATATTTGTATTTAGGCACGAGGATTGCACAGCACTTCACGTGCTGGTAAAATGTAATAATATGTGGCGCCTGGTTAGTACATATTACAGAGCTAAATACCAAGCTGTATACCTGTGGCGGAGTGTCCCGCTCCCTTTATGTTTATAAGTGCTTTTTGTTGTATGTTGTGTGTTTAATGTTGGTGTTTATGTATAAAATACACGGGATATAAATATGGGTTGTGGGCACAAGTGTTTAAAATGTATATTTTTTATTTAGGCATGAGAATTGCACAGCACTTCATGTTCAAGTAATAATATGTGAGCACTGGGAATTGCACTTTTATTAATTAATGTGCAGTTGTACTGAGACTCCAATTGAATGATTGATTAGCAATCGAGACTCGGTACAGCTGCATAAAGGCAGCATGTTTTCACTCACTCGGGGTTGTGTGTTTGGTGAGTGGAGAACGGGTGTGGAGAGGAGAGAATTAAAAACAAAACAAAGTAAAAGTAAATACTTGATTTCACTTGTTTATTTTGGCCCTCAACTGCCGTGTCCTGTGTTTTGTTTGTCTTGCAACCTTTTATTTTCTGCTCTGTTTAATTATTAAATGCTAAGTGCAACCAAGCGCTCAGCTTTACCAAACTCCATGTCTCTCTATTTATTCAGTGTTGGTTCCTAGTTTTGGTCTGACGTCACCCACTACAGCCGCTTTTTGCACATTTCTTAAAAAAAAGAAAAACCTATATAACACTTGTAAGAAGCAACTTGGTTTCAGGAATGAATTCCAACCATGATGTACTGTGCTGTCCCATCCAAACTTAAACAGAATCAATGTTTAAATTAACATGTTAAATTAACTAAAGTTTAGTTTAAACTATTCTATAGGAACTCCCCATGAATCCTCGGCAGGATAATGGTGTAAATAAACAATATTCTTAGTTACATTTACACAGAATATTTTTAATCAATGTCAATAGGAGGAAAGTGGATGTGTTTTACAGTTAAGCTCACATATACATTCAATCAAAGCAGTGTTATCCTAAAAATGTATCTTTAATAAAGAAAGAATGAAATCTTTGGCACAGGACCCAAAGCATTCTGTCCAAGGTTACCAATTGCACCTTAGCAACACAGCAGTAGGATTATGTTGTGCTCTTGGTGAAGATTTAGGGGTATTCATGCCACTCGAACAATATGCATGTGTGTTAATCCCTTGCTTGCAATTACAATTATGGGCCTGCTGCATACTTTAGTTGCAGTGGCATTTAGTGGTGACCACTAAATGTGCATTTTAGAACACATAACCTTACATGTAGGTTATGTTGATGCAGTTTTCAACATCAGCCAGCAATGCAAAGTTATAACCTCCCTGCTCTGTTTGTTGCATGTTCTGCAGTATATGTGTATAATAACATCTTGTGATCTCGACACATAAGGATTCTAAGCCAGCACAAAAAAGATCACCACAGCAAATGAACAACAGTGAATAACACACCACAGCAAATAAAATCAATAAAAAAACAAAAAAAACAAATACAGGTCCTGTTTTATATCGTGCAGTGTGATGTATGGGGGAGGGGGATAAAAAAAAGTTATAAATATAAAAACAACCCCCCTTTCTATGCTTTTCTTTGTAAGCCTTAACATTGCCATTTGGCATGACCTGATTGCCATTGTAAAGACCAACTCTATTTACAAAACTGGTTATATGCATAATTGCGATAATTGATGGCCTCAGATAATCATTTGCATGCAGCTTGTGGTGTCTATTGTTTAATTATGACAAACATAGTTTGTCATGGGTATAATTGTGTAATTATCATATCAAATTAAAGAGATTCAGCTGGGTTTTGGAAACAACACAGTGCAATAACTTCTGGTGGTTTTATGAAGGGTCCCTCTTTTCAATTTAAGCCCTGATCTGACTGCTGGCAAACCACAGGGTGTGCTGTTTTGTGTTATTTTGAAATCAAACCGGGCAAAATGGTCCTGCATGTTAAAAATCAGTTTCACGGACCCAGGTGCCAGCAAGTTGACTGCCTTGTGCGGTTATTTGAATATCTATCTTCACTCCAGATTCCCATTCAAGTAACCCATCCCTTACTGTTTTCAAACTTGCATTTCTGATCGGGTTGAATGGCAAATTAAGCATTCTCAGATCAGATCTTTATAGAGACTCCTCAATGACATTCAGCTAGCTGCCTCTCACTAGAATGCAGTGTCTCTTTGTAGTGGGTCTAATTGGAAAGACAGGATGGTTTAAAAGAAAATGACCCATCAAATATTTTCTATAATACCAGTACTCCTTATTAAGTGATGTCAGCTGTATAATTGCTAAAACAAGATCGTATAGCCCATGCAGTACTTAAATAAACATGGCTCCCATTAATAGGCTCTTTATTTGTTCTTTAGACTTCACCTTTATTAAAAAACAATGTTTACTGCTGCCTTACTAAGTTCCATGTTATAATGAGATGAGTAAGCTTAGCCCCCTACTGCATACACCCAATTTTGAGGCTCCCATGTAAATATTGACCCTTTTAAATTGTAATAACAATAGGAATGGACAATAAATCACTTGTTTCAATAGACAATAAATCACTTGCTTCAAAAAGCCTTGAGACAGGCACTGTGAATCTTGAGTGGTACAAAAACCCACTGTTAATTTTATCTAACCTGGAATAAATGCATTGTTGTTCATTGGGGCTAGTTATATGATTTAACAATTTAGGTAAGATTAGTTTTAGAAACCAAAAAATATATACTTTCAATCGTAACTTATTTTGCAAAAAATAAAGCTTCCTGCAAAATGTTTTTAAAATAAATTACAAATAGGAATGCACACAGACAGCAAAAAGAATGCAGAGGAATTTGAACAAACTTCTGCTTGTGAAGGGGAATAGAGACTGTAGATTGCATGTGAAGAGGGAGGAACAATCTCAAACTACAAGGAGACGGAGAGTCAATTGCCCTGGAAAGTTGTGTTTATGTGTGAAATGCAGCACACAGCTGATTGAAAGGAAAGTGTGTGGCTGCTGCTTGTTTTTTGAACCTGGCAGACTACTGGCCAACTACACTCTAAAAATGCCCCAGTAAAGAATTACTGGAAGAGCATTAAATTATAAGCAGAAAATATATTTAAGTTAACCGCTGGTGAGATAAATTGTGCTAGTTTAACTTGAAACCCTGGGTGCTAATCAACAGCAATATTTGTTTTATTTATTGGTCTGTTCATTTTAATTTGGATTTTTGTTATGTGATACACGAGTCCTGGTACCTTACTGAAAATGTGTATGCTGATTTAAACATTGGTTGTCGTCTCAGACGTGCTTTTGGTTATCACCCATCACAAAAGAATGCATACTACATCGTTACACCCATAGCAATTCATGTATTTCAATAAGACAATTAATAAATAACCAAATGTGGAGCAATCAGGTGTCAGTTATTTTGTTAACCTCTGTAAGAAGGTTCCCAAGACATACGTGATTCATTTTGAAATTTAAAAGCAGTAGCTTCCCAAGGAAGATCAAGATCAGATTTGAACCCAAGTGGCAGTGTGGAAGGTGAATTCAATAAAACTGAAGTTGAGTCAATAAAACTGGCATGCTCCAGATACAATGTGCAGCGGTAGGTAATAGATGACATCTTCAAGGTCAGCTACAACCCAGAAAGCAAAACAGAAATTAAAAATTGTTATTTTTTTCTTTCTGAAAACAACTGACCGATATTCAGCATAGCATTTTATGTAGGATTTCTTATTTTAGGTTTTAAACGCAACATTGATAAAACACCTCTGAAACCAAACAAATTGAATGGGTGTTTATGCCATAAACACCAACAAAATGACCAAAGACTCCTACCTCTTTTGTGTTTACTTACCCTGTAGATGCAGTTTACTGCAGTATTCAGGATGCTTCGACATCTCAACCTTTTTAAATTCTGGAAAAACTTTTTTTTTTAACTTTTTTCACTACCTTTTAAACCAAATTACAGTAGCTGAATGCTTTAATTTTGAATGAATAGTTTGTGACAGAGTTGCATGGAGGTTTATGAAAAAAACTGTTGCCATTATTGAGAGCCTCTTGGGGTCTATATTCGCTGTTCCATGTCTCACCCCAGATATCCACTTCCTGCACAAACCATGGCCCTCGAAAAAATTTGATTTGATGAATATTATTTTTGACTTTTTTTGTTTCAGGCATCAAATGTGAAAAACAAGGAGTAAAAAAGAGGGTCTCTCCCGAAAATATATATATATATATATATATATATATATATATATATATATATATATATATATATATATATATATATATAAAAAGAGCTTGAGCAATAACTTGGGCCCAGATTGACGGGAAGCGAACAAGCCAGACAGGCTGCTGAGGAGGTTGGGAGCTGGGCTGTTCATAAAAAAAAATTAATGGAAACCATGGAACAAGGTAGCGGTGCAGAATCAATCTCTCAATCAGATTGCTGTCTATGCCATACAATCAGCCAGTATGTGTTTGAAACACACGGGGGGACATGTGGTAAAAATAGGTTATGGAAAGAATGCTGTGGGGGAAAGATGTTTATTGGACTTGTGTAACAATTTTGAGGTTTTGTATCAGAACAGTCTGTTGTCAGTTAAAGAAATCCACATACAAAAATATTTTTTTTATGTTATTTCCAGGGGGGTGCTTGCAAAATGAAACAACTCATCTATACATTCTCTTGATCTCTGTATCTCTATGTATACACCATTAAAAAATATGTTTCAAAGAAAGCTGTTACCTCTGGAAGGATTTTGCTAGGTGTTGTTGTGTACAGTTCCACATGTAACACAAACAAGAAGAAAGTCAACAGGGTGGCTGACGCCATGTGTGTTTAAAAACAATTAGCAGCTGACGGGCTCTCAACACCCAGGGGGCCCAGGAGCCCTGCATTCTGTCCATTGGTCTGCTATGTGAATGGCTTGGCTGGTATTCGGCTCCAGGTGAGTGCCAGCTCTATTTCTAACCCTCTGCGGAGCTAACAATGTACTATATGAATTTGTGCAGCCTTAGGGTGCACTAAATACTGTAGCCATCCAAAAATTGGAGCAGAACCTCTCCTTAGGCCAAGACTCTCCCCTCGTTTTGTTTAAGTGTGCTTCAGAGAAACAATACTCTCCAGCAATTGAGTTGTACTGCAGTGCTTTGAAGGGCTAAAAATGCTTGAGGGACCTTGGATTATATGACTTTTTTTCACTAGCTTTTGACAATATCAGATTCTGTGGATATATGGTGGTGTCTGTATGGGGGTGTCTGTATGTTTGTACATCCCTCCATCTGTATGTTTCAACTTTTCATTGGTAATTCTTATTCCATACTGTTCTGAACATGCTGTTGATGTATGCCATGTTCATCAGCTCCCATCATCCTGATAGCTCTAATGTTGACCTAAAGATAATTTTTTAAAGTGCTTCAAAAATTCAGCTTCGTAGAGTAAGTAGCTTCACAATACATTTTATTAGATTGTTATTAGATTGTCCTCTTTCCTTTTTATAATGTTTGCAACCATACAATGTTTGCTGCATAATAGACATGTGAAATGCATGCTAGCTAAGCCAAAGTGGCTTTATATTAGTAAGCACCAGCACCATCTAATGAAACTATATATAGCAGGCAAGAGCAGTTCCTAAACCCAAAGGAATAACCTTAACAAAACCCTATAAAAAATAGTATTTGGTTAATTTCAATGAGAACCACTCAGAGTAATTGTAAATGTCAGGAGGAAAGTAAAAGTAATTTGACCAGCCTGAAACCAAGACCACGTGGGTTAGAACAAATGTATGAGCCTTGTAATAAGAGTGATGTATAGCAACCTCCTATCAGAGATAGATGGGGATAGCGATTGAGAGAGGAGCAGATAGCAGCAGATAACATCCTCGCATCGGAAGTAACATTAGGTTTTTGAGCCCTTGGGAGCGATAGAAAGTAACCTGGTAGCAGAATTTGATTAGTGTATAGTGCATTTTGTAGTACCACTGTGTTGCAGACTTGGCACAGAGAAGCCTGGAATTGAGGAAGGAGTCAAGAAATTAAGCTGATTAAATGCTTCTGTATGGACAATCAAGTGCTGAAAGAGTCACTGAGACTCCCCTCCTCCTCCCTGCTACAGGCAATAATGGAGACCAAGATCACTCTGCAAGCGGACCCCCCCACGGTGCTGTCTTACAGAGCCTGTCATCACTTCTCCGGGATAAGTCTAGGACGTCAGAGAGACAGGTGGCAGAGTCACTGAGAGGACACTGGCTCTCCAGTGATAATGTGCCAATGTGGGGCTCCGTCTGGGAAGGGAACAACCTGCTCTTAACTTAAATAGGACCTGCTAGCAGCCTGTGCTGACCTCTATTACATAGTATCATCCCCTCTCTGGTTACAAGAGCATGGCAAGCCTCCCCCCTGCACATAACATTCACAAAGGTTTTAATTAAACATTTCTCAGTGCATTGAGGCTGTTTATGGGGTATTGTGCAGTAATAATAATAATAATAATCCAACTTGAAATAACAAGGCAGTAATTCAATGAATGGGTTCTGGTGGCATGATAAACCAAACAGCCATCCAATTAATTGTCCTATATTGGCTAACAAGGTATAGTGCTGCATCATTGTGCAAGCATCAAAAGAAAGTGCTCTCAAAATGCAGTTACAATGTTGTTTGCCATTGCAGCTAAACTACAGTTACTGTCACAGCAGTACATTTTCACCAGTGATGTTAATGCATTGTCACAGGGCAGGCCTGTTTCCAAAAAAGATGGGTACAGGACAGTGTGGTTCTTGAATCCTGGGCCACCAGTATGGGGTAAGGGAATGCTGTCCTATGAGCATGTTTACCTATTGCCATGAAAATCGTGTGCCCCGTGCTGGGAGTGATGAAGTGAAGATATGCGAGCTGGCCTGTGCTGCTCTGCTGTTCTCCAGAAAGGGTATTATGCACTCCTTTGTGCCAGTACTGTAACTTGAGAGAGTTCAGTCCGGCACACTCTACTGACACTAGAAGGGCTTTATTATTACATTGAGTTAAATTAGTTTTTCATGAAAATATAATGTGTGTATGTCATCAATATCAAACTACTTTCAAAGCCAAGACTGTTTGATGATCATATGTGATCTGTGTATTAAAATCACCATATAATTCTTGGGTTTGCCATGAGTCTAATATTATCAATGTAAAACACACCCTTTTCATGGAATGTTCCTCCCTACCTTTGTCATTCACCGTTCCCGTCACCAGATTTCAGTGATGAACCACACTAATTCACACGTCATATTTTTTTTTATATATATTTGCCCATCCCATACAGGTTTTTAACAATAATAAACATCACACTACATGACTAAACTGGGAGTATCTATGGAAACCACTTTGGATGTGAAGGATGATTATACAATACCGGCAGTAGTGATGGAAGCTAGTTTGGGCAGTAGTGGTGAATGTGATTGATTAGTCAGTAGCTGAGTCACCCCCAAGTTTCCTGTCTCTCAGGCCACACCATCAGGGAGGAGACAGGGGTTATCACAAGGGGTCCTGGGAATGGACACTGAGTGACATCTCTCTGCCAAACAGCATTCACTTCCTAACTGCAGTGACAGCATTCGGCCTTCCTGCCGCCACAGCCACACCACAGCTAGAGTTAATGCTCTCACTAACAATTACCATTACATCTACGAATCTCAGGGATGTTGCATTGCAAGATAAGCTGAACAGCGGATTACTGCCTGAACCTATGTTCACATGACAAAACAACATATGCCTGCAGGCATGATGACAGCTGGTAAGATTAACCGATAGACACTCAGAACCATTCAGAGGAATTGCAAACATTATAAAGAGGGACTTAAATAAATATAATTAAACATGAATTTAATATGTTTGTGGTATTGTGAACAGGATGGCTTTGTAGGGGTGACGTCAGACCAGAACATGGACGAAGAACAACAAAGGTAGGGTGGTGAATCTGTGACGCTACAGCGTCCAGGGTTTTATTGCAAATAATAATAATACTCACAAACAATAGGTTTTAAACAAAACACACAAAACAGGACATGGCACTTGAACAAACAAAACACACTAAACAAGACAGTGGACGAACAGACAAACAAGTACTGTGTTGGCACTTCCAGCACGCTGTAGCAATTGTTCTCTCAAAACCCCCCAAAAACTCCTCTCTCTCACTTCCTCTCCACTCATGAACACACAACCCAGTGAGTGAAAACATGCTAATGGTTCACTGCACTGCACTGTTATTATCTGCATCCAATTATTGTATAAGTGGATTTGATCTGAAACAAAAACACATTGGAAAAGTGAAAAAAATACCAAGTTATCAAAAGTGGAGATATCAAAAACACAAGCCAAGTTAGAAGAAATAATTGGGTCAACCTTGGCCAGCCAAGCAAATAAGCACAACTGTAAAATCTGTAGGGGTCAAGGTTGCCCCAATTGTTTCTATTAACTTGGCTTGTGTTTGTGATGCAACTTTGATCCATTTTTATTGTGCCTGAAAAACACAAGCCAAGTGCTTCTGATGGAAGTTAGAAGAAACAATTGGGGCAACCTTGGCCCCCATCAGTTTTACAGTTTTGCCTATTTGTTTTGTATTGGTCAAGTTCACCCTAATGGGCATAGTAAAGTATATTAAACAAACATGGAAACTATGGTAAGTGCATAATTACAGTACACATTTACCATGGTAAACCTTTATAAGGGATGGTTCAATGTGTGAAAGTTAAATATACATGTTTGACACTTTCAAAGCGAAAGCACTGGACAGATCTTGACGAGTTAAGGTATGAAGCAGGTAGAACTTTTTTGCAAATATATATATATTGGGTAAAATATACTTGAAGGTTCTACAATTATCTAACGTCAAGTAAAATTATGAGTGGAATAACACAATATGAATGGATTTAAGAAGGCATTGACTTTTATACCCACCACTTTCAGTTCACATTCAAAATCCCAACAACACCAAGCAGCAGGTAAGAGATTGTGGTGGGTGTTTTTAATTGATTTTATATAATTATCACATTTTGTTTCATTAAGAATGTACAATGGATTGCTTTGCCAGACCATTTGTAGAGAAAAGTGTAGTTTTTTTTTTTTTTTTTTTTTTTTTTTTCTTACTTCCGGGGGGTCTATCAACGCTACTGGCAGCAATTACTCCCTGTTGAAATTGGCGTCAATTACAGCCTAATGTAAACTGACCTTTAGGGCTGGCTGCAAGCAATTCCTATCACTATCATATTTCCAGGGAAATGTTGGTGTGACACATGATGCTGTTTTATATCCTTCCACACTGCAATAAATACCTGACAATATCATTGTTTCAAATGCTGTGTGGTGATACTTTGAGTAATATGTTCACAATCGTTCTGGTTGAGTCTGGAGACAGACTAAGTGCAGGATGGCTTGTTTCTTACAGCATCCATTAGTGGTAAAAAGAACACCATCGATAACAGCTGAGACTTTTTCCCTGCCTCCCAATACAGGGTATGTGCATTCTTGTTTGCTCATGAAAAGCATATTTTTCGCATCACACATATCTGAAATTGCTACCTACCCACGTCTGCACAGGTTTGTTAAGTAATAAAAGGCAGATTATTGTTTATCATGTTAATATTATTAACGGGGCAATGGTTAACAATAATTAACTGTTCTTTTCACTGTTTACCTGTTAATGAGGTTAAGGGTGTATATAGAGATAGGCAATGACATGAATAAAAAGATAACATTTGCAATGAAAATATACCAAGTCAAATTTAAGATTTGCACAAAGATAGTCCTACAAGCGTGCCCTCCTGCACCATACAAGCAAACATTGTCCCCCTAGATAAATGGTCTTGCACTACAAACTTTAGAACTTTGTATTAGTTGCAGTCATTGATCTTTCATATAAGCAGAATGGACAGAAGTGTAGTGGACAAGGGGATATTTACATAAATACATACAGTACCATGCAAAAGTGAAAAACACACAACACAGCTGTAACAGTGTAACATCACATTTGCTGGCTTTGAAGCATCACTCTGTACATACAGTACTTTCAACTTAATCAGTTTTTTTTTATTTTCAAAATGAATTTTGGTGCTATTGAGAAGTACTAGATTGGCAGCATTTGAGAAGAAATAATTGCACAAACAGTGGACACAGGTACAAGGCTAGAACTTTGTCCCATGTGAAATTATGCATGTATGGGCAGGTATGGGAGGGAGTATTTCCCAAATCAGAAACGGTTACGAGCATCGCTAGAGGAATTGGGCAGCATCATTGATTTTGGAAGTTATTATAGAGCTTCTCAGGACTTGTTTCTGGTGCTGTTCAGCTGCATTGTAATGAGCTGAGCATGTCCCTGCACGGGCAGCTTTATGAAGTGTAAACCTTCATGACTTTTTCAATTTGTAAATGTTTCTGAAACATTTCTGGAGGTGTAAATGGGGCTTAAGATTCCTCTTGATTTGTCATCCTGAAAATTCCACCCAGGATTAACGTCCACCTGCAATGCACAAGGTCATTTTAGCCTCAGGTCCCAAGGCATCTCTCTTTGGACAATTCCTTAAGACTGATTTTCACATTGAGAAGGGCCAGTATGCACACATGACACCATGACAGAATATGGGATTTACAAATCCTATGCTGTATTTTTTGCGAAAGAGACAAAATGCATGTTATAGTTCAGTTTTTCTGTTCCTGAAAATGTAGGAGAAATATTGTTGATGATAGACAGACATTGATAATGTGGCGGTATTCCCCACCCACGACCTCAAGCAACATGTACTATAGGAGTTTTTGTATTTGATGTATATATATATATATATATATATATATATATATATATATATATATATATATATATATATATATATATATATATTTATATTTTAAACTCCCAGTTTTTTATTGTGTGCCTATTTCACACATAGTTTCTCTATCCCCCACAGCAGGGTATAGAGAAGGGTATTCAAAACATGTTTGAGATGAAATTAGATGATGCATTTGTCTTCACATTCTTCTGTCTACGACTCCAGTTGCTTAAAATATTAATGACTGAATGGATTAACATCCATTGCAGCACCTTGTGGATCTATGGTGTATGGTTTGGATCAGGGCAAAACTGGGGTTACTCGCACACCTTTTAAAGTCACAAAATTCCTCTATATGCTTTACCTGCCCTATGTACAGACAAAAGGACAGACAGACAGATATTGAGGTTCAGTCTCCAGTGCTGTCTGTCAGTGACCCATCTTACATCATCCACAGAAACATTCAAATTCCTAAAGGAAAAAAAAAGTACCATGCTCCAATTTGGAAGGTATTCTTGATACAATATGTTCCATGTAACATCGAAGATATACTATTGTTTGACTCCAGAAAACATACGCAAGTTAATTCCCTCAAAATATAGATATTATAAATGTAGAATAAACTGCTGGAGAGCTCTGGCACAATTACAGTGCATGTGCGGCTGTATGCCTGGGCCACATTATTAAATAATTACCAGATGAAATGGGCTATGGGCACACAATTATCTTTTTATTTTTATGTGTCTCCTTGCTATGTATTGAGTATAACCAAAAAATAACTGTCCTATGCAGCCTTCTCACTTCCTACAGTCAGTTTGTGTTTTATTGTGGTTATTAATTGACATCTATCACAATGCAGCACTTCCATTATGAAAGTGGTTACATTTATAAATAAAAAAAAAGCTTTTATTGGGTTATGAAAGGTTATTAACAAGGGGTGACAGTATATTTAATAGCATTTTAGAATCATGTCAACAAATTGTTAGGTTTCTTATAAATGCCTAGTTACATGGTGCTATAATTCGAACTCTCAATAAAACTGTATTGGTTGCATTCTGTAAACTGTTTTGTTACAAACACTATTAAAAAAATGAAAAAATGAGATGTTATGATAAATAGAATAAATACTGTGCTATAAATACTACTGAATAGAAAATGGACTGTGACAAATTGTCTGATTGGTTAAAACAATATATTGCCTAAATGCTTTTTTTTTTTTTCAAACAAACACACCTGTTTTTTAAATTTTTTTAAAACTATTTAAAGTACTGTAGATCTGTCTAAAATGTGAGAACACATAAATCAGACAAACTCTGCATTTAAGATACTGTCACCTGATCTTCCTTTCAAGGGGAGTTTTATTAGGGAATATACATATGTTCTTAGAAGCCAAGTTATGAAATGAGTGTTCCAGTTTGAAACAGAAAGGTTTTGAGACACTTACCTTATTGGAGTCAAGATCCTGTCTCAGAAAACAGATGACAGGCTTTTAAAATTCCTGGAGGGACATTTTTAGTGCTGCAGTAAAATGTTGAACCCTGCAGTTAACATAACTCTACAAAAATTGTAATTTGAATGTGTTTACCTGTTACTTAAGCAAACTAACCCAGATTAAAGGGAATTATCCTGTATTAGTTTACTGTGTAGGGAAGGTAAGAGCCCAAGATGGAGGCAAAGACATTCTCCATAATTAGGGTTTTACTGTGATTTGAAACAAACTTTATTTATATCATAAATTGCTTTTAATCTGATTGGTTTTTTAAATCTTGATATTCTATCTGGTTGTTATATGGCCATCTAATCTGTGCTATTGCCCTCCATTTAAGCTTCCTGATTGATTCAGATGTTTCTAATACAGTTTACAAGTGTTTCTATGATGTCTTTCATACCACCTAGTTGCCACTACCCCTGCTACTACTGTCTGTAGAAGGATGGTATTACACCCTGAGATGATGCAATTCAGGAAGCAAAAAGAAAATTACAAAAGCGATCGAATCTTTTTTTTTTTTTTTTTTTTTGTTCAAAGATAAATTTTGTTATACTGATGACATTTAACACCAATAGAGTG
This sequence comes from Polyodon spathula, assembly GCF_017654505.1. Lineage (NCBI taxonomy): Eukaryota > Metazoa > Chordata > Actinopteri > Acipenseriformes > Polyodontidae > Polyodon > Polyodon spathula. The sequence continues at coordinate 9,714,172 of NC_054556.1, read as the reverse complement.
AATATTTCTTTTTTTTTAAAACCACATTGGGTGCTTTACCTGAAAAACAATCTAAATGTGTGTTTCAGTGAGAGTGTGTATTTTTTGGTACTGTACCTCTGTGTTTGTGTGTTTATGTATATGTGTGTTGTAAGGGAGGTACACTCAGTGCAAGAAAAAGTACTTTTGAATTATAAAAGATAAAAGGGGAGCTGACTAATTTCTCCAGACACTGGGACAAAACTTCAGTGATCGCTTTGACAGAGGTACTCCATTCAGAAACAGCAGGAGACTCCTATCACATCTCTGGCTATGGCTCCCAGCAGAATGCCCCACAGTGGGGGTCCTATCCTATCAAAGATACACTGACCCTGCACCTCGTCTGGCCAGGAGGTTTTGTTAAGCGGATTTGGGCTGTGTTGTACCAACAATGGGATTAGAGGTCCTCAAAAGCCAGGAACCGAGCTCTTTTTTTTTGGTTTTCAAGGCTGACAAAAGGGAGATGCATGGCCCTTGGGTATTGTGGTAAGTGCAGTATGTGTGTACGTGTGTGATGGTTGGGGCCTGGGGATGCTGGGATATTGATCTTCTTCATTTTTGGACAGAATGTTCAGATGGTGGAGAGAGTTGGTATCCGCCCAAATGTCAGCAGCCTCTGTGCCCATAAAGCCCAGAGTCAGAAAAGTCTGCAGCATTGAACATTTTAATACAAAAGTATTAATGTTAATTAAAGCTAAATCAAGCCACAACATTCCTACCTATCTTCCCCATAATGGTCCATTGTCTTCCACTTTATTACTTGTCACAAACAAACCCTGTACAATGAGCAAGGGAAGCTTTTTATTATAGACTTTTGCTTTTTGTTGTTACAAACTATTCATTATCTAAATGATCTGTCTGTATTAACATATAGAGAACCTTAAGGAGGTATGTTTAACCATTGGTGACATTTTACTCATTCATCCTATCACAAAACCCTTGTCCTGTTTGTGTCTTATGATTCTGCTCTGGCCAGCAATTTAAATTAGGTTTGGTAGAACTTCATGGCAATGTACTGTTATTGTAATCCCAAAGGTGTGGTACTTATTTTTGTTTCATCACCGTTCTCTACATGTTTCCTCACTTTCACTATGATTCACTACCTTTTGCTGTGCTTCTTCCATGGTGTATTGCTGGAAACTGTTTCTAAGCCACTTATTACTTCTTTGCTTGTGTTTTTTTTTCTTCTGTTGTAAACTCAAGTTTCAATTGATATAAATGATAGATCCAGTGACTAAACAAACGTCTATAGAGGTTACTGCCTCATTTTAGTTTTTCATTCAGCTGTCAGGGAGGGATTACGTAGTTTGTGTTAGCTGTCATTTGTTTTATAATTTGATCTGACTGCATCAGCAACAGTGTCTATCATACTACCTTGAACGTCAGCTCTATTTGGCGAGAATGACAGGTGAAGAATGACAGATGGGAATACACTTTACCTGGACGAACCACGCATCTATGACTTGAGGCGCTAATAACAAAGAAGAGCAGTTTTCATAGGAGGCCACATTAAGCCTTTTGCCATCCCTGTAATGTTTCAGTAAAGCCATTTTTGTAGCTTGCCCATCCTAGTGCTTTGAATACAGACACGCACTGATTTCTGTTTATTATTTTTTGAAGGTGACTGTTGTAAACCATGACAAAACAGCTAATGTTAGACATTGCTGTGGAAATATACAACATACAACCAGAGCTTTGTCAAAACACATTCAGGCATAATCCGGTTAAACCATGCCTTAGAAAACAGGCTAGAATCTAAAAATTATAGCAGTGTGTTACATCACAAGTTAACAAAGACCATGCTTTTTCAGTGTATGTGTTTCAAATTTTGAAGAATACTTGATCTTGGCAAGAGTACCACATAGATTTTATTATAAATCTGTATTGCCAAAAACAGTCCCACATGAGTTTAAGAATCTATTGATGAAACATAAAAAATATAAATGTGCAATTAAATATTTGGATAATTGTTAACAGAGGAATAACACGATATTATCTTCCTATATTTTATATAGCTTTAAGCTTTATAACACAGTGATCCATACATAATTAATTATTTGTAAAGGATCCTTAAACTAAAGTATTACCAAGAATCCTGGCACTGCTTAAAAGAAAACTTACAAACTGTATTCTAAACGTAGGTTCCTATTCACAAAACTGTAAGGACTGTTTGAAGATATATTTTGTTAAAAACAAGATATTGAACTGACTATCCCATTAAACATTTTGTTAGTGGGATCAAAATCTTTGTTGCAGAATCCATTCTCAATTTTATCATCCATGGGGGCTAATCCTAGAGTTTAGCTAAATAATAGAAAGAGATTTAAAAACCACAGATACTAGTTTCTCTGATCCAGAAATCACCAGGAGGTCTTGGCTCCACCTCAATGTTTGTTCCAGCCAAAGGATCCTCAAGATGTTGACAATGTAATAATTATTCAATGGGCCAGATTTACTGAGGTTTTTTTTTTTTCAAAAATTTTTAAATAGTATGACCTGTCTTTGGTACTGTACATTTAAGAGCTTTAGTAGTGAAACCTGTTAGCCTTTCAAATAGAATCTTCAATAGTCTTCAGTGTTGAATAGCTCATGAATAACTATGGGAAACTACCCTATTAGACAATTATTAAACAAGAATTACTAACTAGATGTAATAGCTTATATGTCAGTTTAGTACACGCTAAATTACTTTTTCATTAACGATAACATTTTAAAAAGTCACAAAGTGCAGTTTTAAAATTTTTCCATCGGATAGTCAAATAACGTCAATCAAATCGGTTTACTTTTTTCATGTGAAAATGTACTTTCACTTTTTAACTCAAGAAGAAAATATCTAACAAACGCAGATTCTGGAAACCATAAAGCTACATTATTATTGCAATTTTTAATTTTCCCTAAACACTAGTCATGTGTATGAAAACATATGTACACACATTCATTGACGAGTTAGTTTATTAGCAAACTGTTTATTGTTTTTGTTCTTGCTGTTGTTGTCCAGGCCCTCTAATTATTATTAGGATTATTGCAAAGTACACATATTCCTTTGAACACAGACAAGGTTATGTAGTGTACCTGATAATATAACTTTAAATAGCACAGCAGGCAAGCCTTCCGTACTTTTCTCCTGTGGGGCCTGGATTTGAATCAGGCTGAGGTTTATAAGTGAAATGAGTTTTGTGGTCTCAACTCAGCACAATCAGTAGATATTAGCGTGCATTCCAAAAACACCACAGAATTGGGCACAATTGGCAAGGTCCTGTTCCAGTAAAAAGTGTTATGCTATGGATTCTGCCACCTCCACGTCTCACTGTAGCCAGTGCAATTATCCCTCGTCTTTTAAGAACAATACATTCTCAAGCACCAACATTTGAAAAAAAGAAGAAAAAAGCACAGAACAACACTAGTATGAAGTAGTACCGAAGCTGATAGCCAGTGAATATAATATAACAGATATACCAATTACACCCTTGACAGGATGAACCGACAACTTGTTTATTTATAATTATAATTAAGTGTTCAAAGAGAGGGCAACAGAATGTAAAACAGTATTAAGATACATTACAAATGAAAGCTTGTAAATGAATAATTAATAATGACAATACACTGGGGGGTTTGTCTCAATTTTTTAGGGTGGGAGTGGGAGTCTGTGATGGCAGACTGAGAGGGAGGTCCAATCTCCAGGAGGTGAGGCCATGAACCGCAGTGAATGCAAATAAAGATAAATGAGCATTGTTGGAATCCCATTCCTCTAAGCACAGGGGAAAGCTCTTATTGCCAATCAGCTTGATAAGGGACAATGGGCAAGGTGGTTTCCAACCATATAGAAAAAATAAAAAGATGATAAGGAAAGACATATAAGGTCATAGCATTTGTAGGAATGTGAATATGCAGTTTTAGGCAACCTTGACGTATCTGTTCCATTGTCCCAACCTGTTTTTAATTCATTTAATTGACAGTAACTGGAATATCCAAGCTTGCTAAACACTAGACAGTACCATTTATAGGGAGTTTGTTGGAGTTTCACTTTTAGCACCAAAATTAAAACAGAAAATAATAAATAATCTTACATGACAAGGGAGGCACCGTAATTGAAATGCAAGCTACAATGTAATAACAGGCAATAGTAGCACAATGCCGTTGTTACAAGAATGGTACAGAAATGATAACATTTGCATACTTTGACTATGGTATCATAATAATAAAATACACACTTCCATATCAATTCCATATCTATTTGCAATAGAGGAAATTGATTTGCACCCATTGTGTTGCTAATGCTGGTCTGTTCCTTCGCATGGATACTGGTAATATAAAAAATGGTACCACATTTATATTTTTCACTGAATACATTGTATCCTTTTTTACTTTCCATATATGATCTTATAAGCTTCATGTAAAAAAGCCTTTCTAAAAGTGCAACAGAGAAAACATTATCTTTTTGGTGAACGTATTTCACTACACATAAGTTCAATCACTGTTGAGAATGTTACCAAAACTATATATTTAGTTATACATATGTTTTACCCTTTCTTGCTCATTTACTGCCTCAGTAGGTTGAAACTCCAGAAGATATCTTAAGTCAGCCTGTGAAGGGATTGTACTGTGGGGGGCTGATGGGAACTCATCTGAGAGAAGAGCCCCTTCATCTCCCGCTCACATCCTCATCTCTGTGGTACCAGCAGGGGTGTGTTGCTATGGTTACTACCTTGGCAGGGATGCTAATGATATCATGCTCTGGGACTCCCCTTTCTCTTCTTGTTTCTTGCTTGACTTTGCTACAAGGTGAGCTCCAATATGCTCTTTGACGACCAGCTGCCCTGAGCTTTTTTATTTCTTGTAATTGTTCCCAGTTTTGAAACTACAAAACTTATCTATCTAATATATAATATATATATATCCTGTTAAGTGTATAATAAACTTTCTCTCTCTACAGTCACAAAGAACAGATCCTAATATTCAAATTCTAAGCTGGTCTGAAGGAGGGGGTTTACTGCTGTATGTAATTAGAATTATTTGTTTCAAGTCTTCTCTCTTTAACAATGTCATTAAAAAAAGACTAAACCTTTGCTCTAGCGCAAATATTATGGTTTTAAAAATGGATGAATGTTCAGGTCCTTGGATGCAGAGATGTACAGGAACAAAGAGAATATGTGTTAAAGGTACCCTTGAAAAATGGCTTCCAGAACATTGTAGATTCTGATGGTCACTGACAATACATATCTGCAAGCTGATGATTTAGAATGCAATTATATATATATATATATATATATATATATATATATATATATATAATATATATATATATATAAATAAACATGCATGTAATTAGTAGAACAAAAACATTTTTCAGTTGCATTGTCAAATAATGTTGATCAAATTGGTTTACTTTTTAGTGTGCAAATACATTTTAAACTTTATTAACACAAATGTTGGCAACAAGTAAATAAATATATTAAAGAAGATGTATTGTTTTTACACAACATAATCAAAGAGTTGAAAGAGAAGCTTACATTTTTGGTGGAAATTTTGTCAACTGGAACACTTTGACAGTTGATATGGGATTTGAAATGCCTATGACCTCCTTTTATCATATAATGTGGAAGATGACGCCCCAGACAACCCTTAAGCAAGACCTGAAGCTTATTGTTCAGAAGGAGTACCATTACAAAACTTTTCACACTCAAATATTTTGTAGCTGAGCTCAGAATTGCAGTCCCCATCTTCCCCATTGACAGGAGTATTCTTGATTCTACAGATGACATGTGATCATTGTTTTTCTTTGCTGAGAGAATTACAAAATGCAGACAAAGAGCAGAGTGATAATCCTCTCTACAATGCGGATTGTTATTTCCTGGTGCATTCACACAATAGTGTGCTTAGGGAGTCCCTCATAGAAAGGAGAATGGCACCTACAAATCGGATAGTGATGGAGCATTACTGTAAAAGCAATGGTGGTACACAAGGATTTGTTATGCTGTATGGTCTATTGATCTTATGGTAATGGAATTGATGGGGTGTCTTTCATGTGTAGAATCTCAGGGCTGGAGTGAAAGGGTTAAACTATTTGCTGCACACTGCTCCAACAGGAATGTGTATCTGTGTATCTCATTGACTTTTACCTTGTCTAGCTTCCCTTTGACCTCCTGACACTAACATGTAAGGGTCTTGCGTGTGTTTATCTTTCACAAAAACATGACACTGCAAAAGCAACACTGTAACAGCCATTGTGGCACAGCGGGAGTAGACATCAGGCTATTCAGTACCATTAAAAAAAATGCTGCAAATGTATACAGTATGACTTCCTTTGGAATAGGCTTTCAAAATAGTAACATCTGAATAAATGAATGGCAATGGGAAGCCTCAAATTATAGTGCTAACTATTGTGTATTTAATATTACACATTTATGGTAGATTAAATACATCCTCATTAATAGACATTTATGGAAATACTGCCTGCCTCAAGAAATGCTGTATGCCATAAATGCATTTACTGTTTCTTTCTTTATTTCTTGGCCAATTAGGATTTTCTAATATCCAACTCAATTATCTATCCATATCCAATCCAATAAATACTTTAAAAGATTGTGCAGCTTTAGTAGAGTACAAAAAACAAATCTATTCCCATGTTTGATCTGGTATCATACAATTTGATTGTAGTGGAAGTTCACTATTTATTCTAGCATAGTTGCTTATTAAATACTGCATTTGTTTGCCATTAACAAGACAGGCCCAAGTGCAGTACATCCCATTTTCAAAAGTGTCCCACAAGGGGAGAACCATTTCAATAACTCTCAGTAATAGCTGTACTAGAATTAACACTTTGCATATCTTAAGTAAACATACTTTGTGCACTTATGGGGTTGCTATTAATGGATGCAATATAACGTGGTGCAATTCGGAAACATTTACAATACATTTACAAGCTTTAGTCATGCACCAAATAAAGCTTTGAACCATGGAACTGTCAGTCATTCGCTTGTTGCTGACAGAAAACCCCAGGCTCTTTGAACAGCACTCTGTAGTACAGGATAATAATCACCTCATCGACACGTAGGCAAACACAGGGCATTAGGGCAATTCACTACACAGGTCGAAGTTGTTAACTTTTCACAGGGAGTTAATAAGGTGACAAGTACTGAACACCACTACAACGATAGTGACTAGAGGTCCCTTTCAGAGCAGCACATAGCTCAGCCTCATTTTTGTCTCACACATGCCGGATCACATTCTTTAGCCTTCAGCTTTTCAGACCCCTTTTTTCAATTACAACAACTCAGTGACTTAATTTCAGTTAGATGATTCTTATAGTCAGACATAGAGGGGTTCTGAATGTAGGAGAGTTGGCCGGTCTATAACAACAAGGTGTACTACAGTGGGACATAGATTAGGAGAATTTGGGGACTCTGTTACAGTTGGTATTGAAAGAGGTGTATAGTGAGGTAGAGGTACAAAATTCAGGGAACTTTGGGGTCCATTTCAGTGAGGTTGAGACAGACTAGTAGAGACAGAAACTGTTGAGTATCAGATGAACTAAATATTAAATTGTATTCTTAGTTGTGGTTCGATACAGCGGGATGAACAAAAGGAAATCTTATTGACTAGTTACCCAGCTGGAGAACAGGTAAATGAGACATCCTGCAACTAGCCAAAGGAACCAGCTGACAAACTCCATCACAGACTGATACGTTTTCTCACCAGGTTGACAGCATTAGCTGTCAAAAATATTCTTTAAAAAAGAAGAAAAGAAAGCAGAAAAAGATTAAAAAAGAAGCCTATGACAGTTTGACAGCTCCCCAGCCTACTCAGAGAACAATTGTTACTGGGCCCTAGAGGACTGTTGCTATGGCAACTGGACTACAACTGCACTCATAAGTGCAGGCTCTCGACCTCAGCTGTCAAAAGGGAGGGGCAGGTGTCAGGAAGTTTTCTGTCTCACAGGTAATGTTAGACTTGCTTTTGAAACTAACCAGAGGCTAAGCTCCACTGCTCCAAATCCCTGGCAGTTAACAGTTCAGGTTTGTATAACCTCATTGCAGGTAAAGTTCTTCTCATGAGTTCTAGGCTCCGAAGTTAAGTGGTCAGTGTGTGACGGCCTTATGCGATATAACCACAAAATACAAGACCAAGATATGTTAACAACCACTGGCTCACTGATCCAATACCTCAAATGGTCTTACAGTGTAGCCTGATGTAAATAAAATTAGGGCTGGCAACTGAAACAATAAAAAATGGAATTTCTAAAAACTCAAGACCTTTTTATCATTTTGAGTGTTTTTTTCTCAAAAATTTAGTTTGCTCTTTTTAGTTGTATATATACTATAGCCTGATTTGAGCTGACTTCGGGGCAGTGGTTCAGTGGTAATTGCTGTGGTCATTGATTTCTTTGTTCCTAATACAGTCATAGAGGTAGCTGCATCTGCCTATTGTTAGTCAGTCTCAGTAAAGATGGGCATGGCTGTAGATTTGACAGACTTCAATAGACATACTATAGTTGTTTGGTTGGAAAGTGCAAATTACTGATGGTGCAAATGCCTGATGTCTTAAAGGCAATGGCCATTCTGGAGAACAGACTTTGGTGCATATTTCTTTCCAGTGATCACTGAGGAGTGGTCACAATCTCTTCAGAACATTTTAAACATCTTGATGAATGCACAAATCCCATCCTGGATCTTCTCTCTGTTGCACTGTGCTGACACCAGTTTGTGCGGTCTAAGAAGGAGAAACATGTGATTACCAGCTCTTAATTTGAGGGGCAAAAAAGAAAAGATAATGTTTAAAAAAAAAAAAAAAAAAAAAGTAATATATTTTTTAAGTCTAATATACCAGAGTTGTTAAAGTTTGAGTATGAATTGGGTTTTAGACTTCAAAGAGAGTTTAATAGGTACTAATTTCCAATGCTGGAGGTGAAGAGAAGCGTTTTCCCATCATTTGCAATTGGTGTGTACTGCTTTATAATGTTCTGGAACTAAAAAAAACTCAGTTCTCTGAGGAGCAAAAAGAAGTCCCATATATCGAACACACATTCACACACATATTAATTTTAAAGCCTAAAGACTACAGAGCTTCAAGTATCTTATTTTATATTTATTGATGTGCCTTCTCCTTACCTTAAATGTGTGTTGTTTGCACTCATTCAAAGGAGTTCTGCGTTCTGTTGCAATGACACTGAGTTTTAATCATTTTTCTGCTAGTTGTGGACTGCTGTCTTTGATTTTCCTCATTCAGAAGACCCTGTGATGATGTGACCTCTTAAATATGTTGGCCCCATCTGCTCTAATACAGTATAGTGAAGAAAAGTTGAAAAGTTGTTCCTACCACATCAACCTAAAGCAAAAAAAAAAAAAAAAAAAAAAAAAAAGAAAAAACACAAAACTAATTTTATGTCAAATAACAAACACATATTGTGATTTTGACAATTGTTATAACGTTTGCAATTTAGTAACTAGCAAATTACAGGAGCGCTACGTTATACATTATTTCTTTTATATATATATATATATATATATATATATATATATATATATATATATATATATATATATATAATAGAATTGTAAGTCTTTTACTTCGTTGAGTGCACAAGCTGTCACTTTGCAGTGGGTGTCTGTCAAACTATCCATTATGTACTTGCTTAGTAAAAGCTTAGGGAAGTATTTGCTAACAGGGTGGCCAGCAGGCTTCAAGACATTCCTTACTCCTCTTTGCATTCGACTACTGTTTTCACAATCACAGCACCTCTACCTGCTGAAGTGAGATTCAGATTCTGAGCTATGGATGTCTTCTTAATAATATTAATCTTGCATTTAACCTATTTAGAATATTCACATCATTGAATAACTGCATACAACCTCCAATAATGTATTTTTTTTTTTTTTTTTTTTTTAACTACACAAGCAACTTTTTTTAACAATATCCCAATTCATAGGGTAAGTCTTTGGAAAAGATTTTTATAAAAATTTTGACAAATACACTCTATTTACTATGAGAAGTTGCCTTGCGCTATATATATATATATATATATATATATATATATATATATATATATATATATATATATATATATATCAATGCAGTGACCTGATAGGATAGCAAATATATTGTTTGAGCTAACTCATTGAGTGATAACTCATTTGGTAGTGAAACATCCTCAAGGGTAAGATTGATTAGTTTCTGGTATTCAGAATCCTTTAGTTTCCAACACTGCTAGTCACTCACATTTACAAGCATCACATTCACCACTGTACAGTGTTTTGAAAACAAGCAGGCAATTGCTCAATGGCCCTTTAGAACTTTTTCCAAAGGAATTCATTCATTTATGCGCCTATCCTGCTAAGAAAAAAAGGTAGACTCGCTCTCCTGGAATATCAATAAACAACTGAATTCATCACGCAAATCTAAAAAAACTAACATTAAAAAGAATGGACAACATAAGGCTTGCACCTGTCTGTACACCAACAATATGATTCATGAGATTTAAAGAACAGGTGGGTTTAATACTGTACAGAAAATATTGTTTATGTGAAGTCAGATGCACCTTTAAAAACATAATTTGTTTCAAAACCACAGGGATGAAAAATGTTACAGTTCTCATGAAACAGGAGGACAATGGGCCCTATTCATAAAAACGTATTTAATTTATTTAAGATGCACTTGCTACCATTATCTGAGGCTAGAGAGTGTTTTGAAGTTTTCATGAATGTGCCTTCATCACAACAAACTTAAAAAGTCTTCAAAGTGGAATTGTCCCACAATCACCTTTATATTCACAACAGTTTTTGAAGGTTTAGTTTTCTATTCACATTGGTTTCAATGTAAATTTTTCCCTAAAGTTAGTTTTGGCTAACCCCTCTGGAAACGTGCTTGCCATTATGTAATTTGTTGAACCAAACAGGCATCCTCCTACAACTGCAGTAGTTGGGGGCTGTATATGACATTATCAAGCTCTGTTATAGCTCAGGAAGCTTATAAGGTAACAACTTCTTAAATATTAGAGCAAAATGTTTTTATAAAACCTCATCAGAACTACATCTTAAAGGTTGGGTTTTATGAACAGCTAACCAGTACAAATGTACCCATAGTTTGGTTATAGCAAGGATCATTAGGCTATTCATATGACAACAGTGACCTGAGAGGACGAATAAGTGGTTCCTTTGAATACTAATCAACTGCCTGCATGTTGCAAGTGCTGCTGCCCTGTCATTTTAATAGCCATTATAATTACTAGAGTAATTGTGGCTTTGCTTGGCTAGGAAGACAAGTTTTGTCCTTTACCACTTTAAATGCGCGGCAGCTTTCGGAAACAAACAAAAAATCCCTGTGGATACCACCATCCATTTAAAATTATAGTGAGATAGTTGGGTGGCAGAGATGGCCTAATACCATAACAGTCAGCTTTATATTATTTTTTAAATAATAAAGTCTGTTTTCAATTATTGACTTTGAAACTGTTCTAGAATCTTGTTTTTTTTCTTAAACAGAGGTAGAAATAGAAAACTTTTAAAGGCACTTTTAAAGGATTACTGGGCCCCAATCATTATTGTCCAAGGTGGCAGAAAAGAGTTTACAATAGTGAGACACTTTAAGGTTCAAAGTAAATTCAGCTATTTTATTGCACTCTCTGGCAAAAAAGTTTTACATCACCTAGAATTTTAGGATTGAGACATCATTAAAAAAAAAAAAAAAAAAACTATATGAATATAAGTTACATTTTTTTATTTAACATTATCTAATTAAAGAAACTAAAAAAATATCACAAAAGTCTTCTGGAAGCCATAATAGTAGTACAGTATTTCATGTTAGATTTTGAAATGTCCCAGTGTTTGTCAGTTTTTCATTAAGTATATGGAAACCTACAAAGCGGTATGTAATTCAATACGTTAACGTAACATTATCAGCAGGTTTCATTTGACTTATGAACCAAAATGTGTTAATTAGGGTGACGCAAAACTTTTGGCCATAGCTGTACTTTATGTTGCTGAGCAAAAACATGCTGATTCTGCTATTTGTATTGCTCTATCAATGCTCTTCCTGTCTGCCTAAGTACAGACTCTCAGGCTATGGGTCTTCTCCGATAGTAAATCAAAAAGCTGGTCCTATATCAAACGTTGTATCTCTGCATCCTTAATGCAGTGCTAATCCTTCTCTTCTCCTTGACAGGTATCCTGCTTTAAAGCAAGGCAGGTAGAGGGAGGTTAAAGGGACAGCAGCTGACATTTCCTTTCATCTGCGGCCAGCGCTGCTCTCACTTTCATGTCACTTTCTGCCAAACAGGTCCTCTTTTAATGTGTTAAAGACTTCAGCATCCCGCTGACTCCAATAGCAACGTCGTTCCCAGTCCAACGGTCCATCTATCTATCCATGACTGCCCCTGATGGTGAAAGGCATGTTTCCCTCATTGGCCTATATTAATACAGGCTCTCTCTAACTGGGGGAATGGCCTGCCACTTAAACCCTTGAGCTGTCAGTGATAAATACCTGACATCTCGGTAACGGGGGCTGTTTTACGTCTGTTGAGGAGCACAAGTGTCACCCTGAAGCACAGACTGCATTAATCATTGGGAAACCAGCTGTCAGTTTTACAGAATGAAAAATGATATTCACCTGTTATGGAATGAGCTCACATAGCCAGCGTGTAATGCCGGAAATGTATCACAACAGGAACGAGGAGGGAGTCTTCGTGAATCCTACCAGAGGGATGCTGTCCTAGTTAATCCCAGGAAGAATTTAGAAGCTATTTATAACCCATTGTTACTTTCTTATTCCAAGAACTGATCGTCTTTGTATAAAAGTAAAATTCAATGGTGTCTTGAACAGAGACACGAGTATGGCATGGTTTCAAAGATGGTCTGTTAGATAAAGTTAAAGACTGTGAAGCAGTGTGGTTCAGTTTGCAAGGCAGTGTAATAGGAGTAAGCTGATAAAGTGATAAGAGATGCGGACTTACTACAAATCATATTTTGTTAACAAATGCATACCTGTTTTGTTATCAATTATACATTTTATTATATAATAGAGGTTGTGGGGTCCAAAGAAAGAAAGAAAAATAACCCTCAGTAAATCTGGTCAAGTGTGACATTACAAATGTATTTACAAAGCATTTCTAAATGTTGACACTACAGGATATGAATAATTTTACACACAGATGAAAAGGCAGATAAATATGTTTTTAAAGAATATTTCTGCCAAAAAAAAAAAAAAAACAGAACCAGTACCACATTTCTGGTAATTCAGTGAGGAGGTGGAAGCTTTAAATTGAATAAAGGGCCTCTTCTTTCAGTAGAAACAGGCCTTTTTGTAATTACTGGGAAGTTATGCTGTATTTGATCGTCTCCCACCATGTGCTCACCTCTCTCTCTCACTATCATCCAAGTAAAAAAAATTCAAAAAAAAAAAAGTAAACCCTCTGTTGTTCTGGCTCTCATGATTGAATAATGATGTTCAGTGAGTGAACTTTTTTCCCAAAAGTGTTGTGTGCAGCTGAGACCGCAAAAAGAAATACACTGACTGCATTATATAAAAAAAAAAAAGTGGTCCTGTCTCCAATCTGGGCCAGATCAGCAGGTATTTACAAACAATAGCCCTTGTCATCATCTTCTTAAAGGTGAGAGAATTTCTTCTGTCCAGAGTTCTCAATTTTACTTTTAAATGTTTTGCTTCCTGAGCAATGTCAAAACTTATAAGCAGACGACCATTTCAGCTTGTGCTTTCTTTACATTAATGAAGGCACTAGCCTAAACGTTGTTTGTCTTCTTGAAGAGACTTATCTTGACAAGCCTATCAAGGCTTGTCTCTTGCTAGCACTATTTGCCCCAGGGCAGAACCAATTACATTTTCAATTTCTGTACCTCAGTGTTTTAGTTGTTACATTCCTTAGAAAGAGGTAACCTCTGCTGGATAGCTTAGTGTTTCTCACAGAGCTCATAGAAAGTGCAGTAATCATCACAATATTCCACTTCTTCCTCCAAAGCACTATTCATGCGGGCATGTCTTTAATTACAGGCTACAATCGTAAGAATAGCAAGAGCGCCTGTTCATTGCACACCTAACCTACATCAAAGGTAAAGGATCATTCTGAATTTGTAAACATTTTTCTAGATGAGGGTTAAACCAGTATAACACGTTTAAAGATCCAATGCAACCATCCTTTATGGCTTTACAGCTTCCTATTGCTCAAATAAGGCCATACATTCTGTATTTAAAACTGTATCACAAAACGTACTTTATCTATGTACTGCATCACAAAGCTTTCTTAATAACTATATGTATATTATACAAACAAAGTTTGTAAGATATACAGTCAGCAAAGGTAATTAATCAGTTACTCTCATTTAGCCCTCAGGGGAACCTGTGATGGGAGGGGTCGGATAGATAAGTGCTGGCTGTAGATTGAATCAAACAAAGTAACATCACAAACTATTACAGATTAAATTACAAATGAGAAAAAAAAACGAAAAAATAAAATAATGACATAATTTCCAAAATAATGACGTAATGTCCTGCTCTACAGTAAAGTAATTCTAGAAACAACAATGAGGATAATAGTTTCTTGAAATTGGTTTACTTTATGAATCAAGTTACTTTTGTACTGATCTGAAACATGCTCGGTCCATTTTCATGCAAATAGACTCAATCCTGTACTCTTTTGTAAGTCACAGACCAGCTTTAACTGATTTGTATGTCACTTGATGTTCTGTTTACATGTAAACCATTTCTGTTTATACCAATTACAGTTGTAATACTATTCCACTTATGTCACAGTCTAGTTCTAATGCTGTTCTGTTTTTTTCACAGTTAATCCTTAATAGTGTTTTGTTTACGTCACAGTCTAGCTGTAATACTATAATACTAGTCTATTTACATCACAGTTGAACAGTATTACTGTTTGGGTTAAAATCCGCTAATGCTCTTTGATCAATGTCTCCTGCCAGTGCATTATTTGATTCAGGATTTACTGCTGTCGGCAAAGAAAAAAAGACTTTAGTTTTTATAGAGCAAAATAGGTTTAGGATAATGTTGTGCTTCTATCAGTCCTGTGAAATGAAAGTGAAATTAAGTGCTCTACTCACTACATGATCAATTCAACACTTTTAGGGAAGTAGATCTGTCACAATGGCCAGAATGGAGAAGTTCCATTCAAGTGAAAGATCACTGGGGTGATATTGGGGTGCAGACAAGCCTCTGAAAGCACCACTGCAATAGAAAAATAGTCCAAAACTTGTGGTCATAAGTAGATTGTGCATTCAACTAAAATAACTTTTCTTTTTTGTCTTTTGAAGGGTACTCCAGGAAAGGATTATTAAAAATAGCGGGGGGGGGGGGGGGGGGGGGGGGGGGGTCTTCCTTCCAGGTGTGACATAGAATTAAGCTTTTAAACACTATAAAGGAAACTTTAAAAGATATTTCAATCATTTATAATGAAAGGTGTTCCATCAGTAGTGATGTGTTTGGCCTTCTTTTGATGACAATCTATCTTAATAGATAAGCTTAAGAGTGTGGGCTTAACAAAGGGAGCATTGACCATCAGGGAAATGTATTCTGCATCACTGACTTCTGGACAGTACAATAAGCCAGTGATTAGTGAATTGGCTGGAGATTTTATCAAAGGTATTTGTCCTTTGTTGTTGTGATCATAAGTTAGGTCAATGATTACTTATCATTAGACCGTGGGGAGGATTTTCATTCTGTTTACTCCAGTGAATAGTTTAATTTCATTTAGAAAGAAAGAAAGAAAGAAAGAAAGAAAGAAAGAAAGAAAGAAAGAAAGAAAGAAAGAAAGAAAAAGAAAGAAAGAAAGAAAGAAAGAAAGAAAGAAAGAAAGAAAGAAAGAAAGTCAGTTTTGTTCAGCTTCTGCTCTGGGCTTAAATGGGATCAGTGATTTAGGTACAGACTTGTTTACCTTGAATGGATGATGCCTTCACTTTAATGCATTCTAAACCTACTGTGAAGTCTATGAATTTGAATTGAAATGGACCAAGCAGAAAACAAGCCATATAAATGGCTTTTGTGTGACCTCATTCACCTCTATCAGTTTGAGATGGGCGCCACATCAGAACACATGAAGTCATTATGACAGAGCACACCTCTGTGTCTACCTTTCCTGTCTGACACAGTCAGAGCAAATCAGCCGTTCTTTTTAACCTTTTCAAACAAGGCTTACTCGCTTTGATAGCACAAAGTGCTATTGTTCTTAGCTCTTTTAATGTTTTACAGCTGCTTATTACTTTGCTGTGATTTTGTTTTACTAACTGTGTAATTTGGAAGATAGCTATTAGTATTGGTTTGGTGGTGCAACGGGAATGTTCTGCTTAAGACACTGGACTTCACTCCTGGGACCTGGTTGGAATCTGATGGTCTCCGTCCACATCACCAACTAGCACGGTGTTACAAATTGAAACATCTCATGTTTGTAAAGAACTGCAACAGAGTGCATAGTTTTTACTGTGAAGAGGTTTAAATATTAGAGGTTTGCAGCTGTAATTTCTGTTTCCTCCGAAACTGTGATTTTGTATAGAGATTTTCCATTAACAAATTGCCACAGCTGCAAAAGGAGCAGAAATTGCAGTTGCACACCTCTAGTGGTCATTTCTAAAACCTCACTTCAGAAATTCAGTTTTCAGAAGAAGCTCTTGAGGTTGAAAAAATAAATGACTTAGTACTGGTAAATAATAATCTGCTTTAAGCAGAAACGTTTGAAGACAATGTAATAGTATATGAAATAGGTAAGAAAATTAATATTCTGAAAATGTTACCTAGATGGTACTATAAAAAAAAACGGTTAGCTGCTTTATATAATGTACTTACTTACTGTTCCATATTATTTTTTTAAAATTCCAAATCTATAATTAATTACAATTAAATGCATCCCCTCACCTCTATGTTGTAATGGAACCTGTAACTGGCATTTTACATCTTTTCATTAAAAAAAGCCCTGCAGCTAATTGGGTATGCAGAGATTTAAAAAAAAAAAAAAAGTATTCCTGTTCTTCACAATAAACTTTGTTTTTTAAATAGGATCAAATATTTTCTTGTTGTTATATATGCTGTATATATTCTACATAATAGCAGATGAGTTGTTTTCTTTACTATAAATAAATAAATAAGCACAAACTACTGTATATTACAATATCATTTTAGCATGGTAATTATTGGGGTCACCAATCCATCTGGTTAAACTGGGGTTGAATTCAGAGTTCTATTGAAAACATACAGTATTTCTCTCAGCACCTACTGCCTACACATTCTGTGTCAATCTTGTGTTTCTCATTTGGTTCTTATTTCCGTAAGAACGTGTAAGCTTTTTACTTCAACTGTTTTGGGTGTCAAAATACCCAACCTCGTTTGTGTTTCATTGTCAGCTTGGACTCTATCGAATTCTGCTCCAACATTTCATTGCATTACTCCATTTCCCTGGGGAATGAGACTTCTAAATCAATATAAGAGAGGTTCTTACTAAAGGGGTTGAGGCTGGAGATGGATATGCAGTGTGAACACTTAGCCCTGAAGCTACTCTGCACAGGAGACAAGAGTCATAAAGCCGGGAGAACTGGAGCTGGGAAATTGCAATAATAGGGACCAGATGTTCCCTGCCAAAAGCTGTTACGTCTTTCACTCTTTATTTGTGTGAAAGCGTTTCCTGAAAATGAGGGTTAAATCGCCTCCCAATAAATTTTCATTTATGAAATCCATTTTCTCATTAACTTGAACGGGCATATTCAGATAGTCACCCCTCCTCCACCCAAAAAATTAAAACAGCTTGCCTATTAAAATTATGCAATAAAATAAGTTAGAGGTTGTAAAAAAATTGGGATAATGAGGTAAGAAATAGTTTCAGTCCCAGCCCTAAATAAATATACTGCATCCAGGGGAGAGGTGGAGTGTGGAAGGGACCATATGTTCCTGAAAGCACTATTCCCTGAATCAGAATGCTTGTGAGCCTACTTTTTTTATTATTAAGTTACAATCTAAAAATGTTTGCATTGGGAAAGAAGAATATATAAAAAACAGTAAGGGGCAGACATGCATTGCCAGTTCAACCTCACCCTTGAGACTACAGAATAGATAACCATCTCCTTTTTATATTATTATCAGTTTATTACAGACTACTATGCATGTTTTAACTCTAAAAACATTCAGCGTGGTAGTAGTCCTGGAAGCCATAACAGAAACCTATTTTATAATATCCCACAGATATAAGCTGAACAATCTATAGAAAAATGATAAGGAACCTGCAAGAAAGTAGTTATGTAATGACAAGTAAGAACATGTTTTGGCAACTCTTGCTGGGCCACTGAACTGTTTTTAATGGGAGGGCTATTCTTATTACAACTTTAATGAAGAATTTTTATTAGAAGGTAATGTAGTTACTAAATATTTGGATGCATTCTGCCCTCATTATACCTGCGTTCCTTAGGCTAAATGAGGTTGGAAAGGATTTTAAAGAGTTTTAAGCAGCAGAGAGTCAAGCAGCGCCTGGTATCAGATATCGCTTTAAAGAAGGGACTGTGATGATAAGGGCAGTGGGTACAGTATATTCAACCAGGGACAACATTTCTTAATAGACCATTCAAGTGAGGATATACGGTACTCAATAGTGCTGCAGCCTTATTGTTAGATACTTGTTTACAGCTAGCCTAAACATATTGAGATACACAAATGCCAGGTATTATTTGTAGATACCATACAGTATCTCTATACAGCTGATCATTGTAACTTCTTTTTGTATATATGAACTGTTTTGATTAGATATCCTATACTGTACATAAATGTATCACGGATGTGCAAAATATGAATAATACATTCCAGATGATAGTTAACAAAAGGCATTTGCAGTGATGCAAAACCTTTTTTGGTGGAGGGCAGCTTTAACATGTCAGGATTCAGGATAAGAACCAACCTTCTTGTAACCTTTCTTTCTAGCAGGTTTAATAAACTGCCTGCACAGAATTATCTGTGAAATTACTGAAAAAATAAACATATTGTGCCCCCGCCCTGTGCCAGCTGATTTAACAGCTCAGAAAGATGAGTTAATGCCAGACTCGACATTGATTTCATGGAGGGGAATAATTAAATGGTGATGATGTCAGATACATTCTTTGGAAACAGTTCCTAGATTGTGGGAAAAGCTGAATTCTTTACTCTATTATCTGGGTTCAATTAACACTGACAAAGCTAAAGATGGGGAAACCTCTTTAGAAGAGAGATTCCACTAGTAACAACTTCACAACATGAGGATGGCATGTAATTAAGTGGTTAGTAGTGCCAACCTTTGCCATAAAATATTGTTTATGCCTTTGTTATTATTATTACTGTTGTGCTAAGAGTCCTTTGGTTCTACACTTTTTTTTTCAGTGTGTGAAAATATATCAATTCTCAATTAATATAGCAGCAGTGACTTTTTATCTATATTCTTAGAAATATCTGCATATTCTAAATTCAAGTATACAATAAAAGCAAATAATTAAAAACAAATGTTGCAGACTGTTGTTGGATAGCATTCCTATTTCATTTTGGAGGCTCAGATTTGTATCTGCCTTTGGTCAGTAGCAACACATTAACTATATACCTGTTTCCAAATGTGTGTGTGTATGATGTTCCAAACGTGTTTAACCCTTTAAAGACTAGACATTTCTGACATTAGCATTATCATCAGAATACTACTACTAGTACTACTACAATAATAATAATAATAATAATAATAATAATAATAATAATAATAATAATAATAATAATAATATGTTATATACAGTTGAAATTGTTTCTTTTGGTATAGGACAGTTATAAGCATGTTTCTCATGGCACATACACCAAATCTATAAAGCATATTTAGTTCAAAGAAGAGCTGAACAGTATGTAGTTCATATTTAAAATGTTTAAATTAGTGCAGCTAGGCAAGAAGACTTCAAAGTGAGTTGACAAAAAAGTGCACAGAAGGAAAAACTATGAAAGAATGCTGTAAGCTGCAATCCAGTGAAACGTGGTTGTGGGACAGCTTCAAATGTTAAGAAACAATGTTATTCTTATTCCGGAAATTAACAAATAACAAAAGTGAAAATGCGCACGCTCGTTTTCTTGTAAAACACTAGAATGTTATTTTTAATGGAAAAAAAAACGATAAAACATGTTCTATAACATGTGAATGTTGTTAAATCGTCCCTGAAGAATCTTACAAAATACCTTGTTAGTGAGCCTTCTCCCCTACTACATAACAGCTCTGTGCATTGGTCCCTGAAGACCCCATTATGAAGCACTTTAATGAGGCAGAACTCTGCACTGTCACTAAGCACAGTAAGAGTGATCCTATAGAAAATACTTTTAATGGTTGGGTTTCTCTCATGAACGCTGATAGAAAAGCTTGGTACACAATAGGGTTGCGTCCGAATCCTACAACCTATTAGATTTCGTAAGGAATATTGTCTTATACAAATATTTAAACAATTGTATCGGAATAACGGAAAACACAAAATAATTTTTCAACCAAAAAAATTTCAGTGAAAACCAGATTCAGAGTGACTTACCAAGCCTGAGCAGATAATATTAAATAAAGGAGTACAACATAAACTAATTGTATCCTTTGGGTTAGATGGAAGCATAATGTGTGTAACGGGTGAGATTTTTACCATTTTTTTTTTTTTTTTTAATGCCTGCAGTTTAGTAGGTAAAAAAGGTGTATAATTCTGAAGCGTTGGGCTGTTTCACTTAAAAAGGTATCCAATCCATGTTTTCTTTAAGAAACCTCAGTTGACAAAATGACTTGTAAATCATAAGTAAACCAGTGAACTCTGCAGATACACAATATGCTGGTAACTGGGTACCCCTTCAAAGCTGAAGAAGACACCTTTTTCTGTAAACAAACACCACCTTCAAAGTTCCAGTAACTAGCCACAGGCAAGTCCCAGGCACCAGACTGGCAGGGAATCTGGCTAGGCCAAGTCTGAGTCAAGCAGTTAGTAAGGCAACATATGAGGATTTCTCTGTCATTTTTTAACGATACACAGCAGGATTGGTGCTGGGCTGGGCATGAGGTCTTACCAAAACAGATGTTTGTTTTCTTGCCCCATTGCATGCTTCTTTTATCATTGGCAGGTTTATTAAGGCTCAAGGAAATATGCTGCTGTGAGTCACAACCTTCTAGGAAGTGATTCATTAAAAATTCTATCAGTCCAGAATTAAATTATCAATACTCAAGCAATAGACATGAAATGCATTCTCTATCAATATGTATTGGCATATCATTGTGATACATTATGGTATAATATACAAATGTTAGCACTGTGGTACTATTCTATTGTGGCTGTTCTTGTGCTGCCATTCCCCCTTAGTGCAGAAGCATTGCAATGCCCTTCTAGCACTACTACATTGTCATTATTTGGTAAGGGTGATTCTCATGATTCTTTGCAAGACTCTTCCACAACTTCAAACACCCCACTCAAGAAATCTTCAGTGTTACTACAATAACATGTCAAAAACAAAATGCAGGAGATGACACTTACCTCTAAGAGGGTACAAATAAGGTATAGAAAGGGTAAGCTAATCCCAAGCCTAAGTGATAAGAAGCTGTCTTTAAAGTACTGGCTCCAACTACTATTTTACAAACAGCTATGCTATCTGAACAGTCCCTTCTAACCTGCTTCTATATGCAATACCCTCCTGTCAGGGAAAATGCGCTAACTACCTAACTACCAAATGTGTTGTATTGTTGGAGTTTTATTGATAGGGAACTGTATTTGAATAGTGCATTCTAGAAAAACCTACTGTATAGACTATCTATAAAATACTATTTCTTTTTCAAGAGGAACACTTTCAGAAGCAAGACTTCCTGAACTTTTAAATATAGTATCTTGCTTGGTAACAGCATATTACTGTATAAGGTCCGTGGGTCCAAAAGTGGGATGCACAAAACATAACATATACAAAGCATTATATAATTCAATATGTTAACATAACATTATTCAGGGAGTTTCATTCAACTATATGAAGCAAAATCTTATAGGGTGATGCAAAACCTTTGACCATAGCTGTATATGATAAATAATCTAGTATTGTCTAATAAACTGAGATTTTGTCAGTAGGGGATTCATTAGAGCAGCTATTCTCTTGCCTGAGGATAGACACAATTTTTATAGAAAGGAAGGCAAGTTTTTCGAAATGAAATGGATTATTTTATTGAGGTAATTCAATATTCCCTGTAAAATACAAGATTGCCCCCCTCTCAAAAAGGATGCAATTTATATCGTCGTTGCACAGGGGAAGCAAAACCAGATGTATCAGAGCACTTTCAGAATGGAAAGCACACTACAAAACAACATAAGCTAGAGGCTGGATACAGCAAAATGGCATTTATAAAGCTTTAAAAGCCAATAATGGGAGGATTTTAATTAGGAAATGGTTTGGGATGGGTTAAGGATCAGAAGGCCATGTGCAAATCGTGAAAAACTATTTCAATATCCAAAAGTTTACAAAAGCTCTATGAGCCCTACTTTCCCAGTAGGCACATATAGAGCAAACAGTGGTGATACGAACTTAGCAAAGGGGCAATAAATGAGATTAGCTTTAGATAACACACAGCTGTCCTGAAAAGGCAATTCTCTAGAAGTCTTTTGTCTCAGTTCAGTATACAAAGCTGTGTCATGTTGACCCTGTTTCTTTTGAAGTTATGTTGCCTGTACTGTATATAGATGCTAAAACCATCATAAGCCAAAAGCAGCTCTCAACCAAAATAGTGTGCCGAATGTATTTTCACCAGTTTATTAACAGTTTGGGCAAGTCCTATATATACAAAACATCCCTTACAAACATGCAACAAAGATGACACTTTCATGAGTTCATATAAATCAATGGACATCTCACATACAACTTCACTGTAAAGAGGGGACCCTTCAGATTGTTCTTGACAAGCCCCATGATGGCACACATACCCATGCTTGTCCTGGCCGATTACTTCCATGCCAGCTGTGGTCTCCATGGGAGCACTCAGTTTGTGTTTACACTAATTGGAAAATGATGAAGAATTAGATTCACACAACCACTTACTAATTAGATAGCGTCACCCACTCACAGCATTTCTTATACGAAATGTATCTCTGAAGAACTTCAAAGAGAAGGAAATCAGAAGAGCTCTCTAATTTATTTCTTCTTGCTACAATCATGTTATCTCTTTCGTGATTCAGAAGTAAAACAACAGGCGTCCACAAGCAGTGCAATCACGGAAGTTTGGAATAATACGCATGCAGTATAAAATGTCAGAAGGCTACTTTTGTAATTCTGCTGTGAAAAAACAAAGACCACTTAAATACAATTCATCCTAACCAAATTAAAGGAAAGCATCTGTCAAGCATCTGTGATGTGTGTCCTTGTGATAATGCAGAACTATTTTGTTTTGTTGTTATTTTGACGATGAACCCCTCTTTGACACACAATAACACACGTTAATGCAGTCTAACTTAAAGGCCCTCAACTACAGATCCTTCATGACCCATGGTCCTCATTTCATGACTTCACTGCCATGTGTCATTATTCTACAACAAACCAACTTCATAATCACTGCAGTATGTTACAAATGAGAGAAATTATTACACATTAACACAAGTTCAAATTCACCAAATGTCTGCTGCTGAGGCTCATTTCTGAATGGAAAAATTAGCTTTTCTTCTGGTTTCTCTTAGGATTTCTTTTAAAAGTACTACTTTAAAGGGAACACCAGCACATAATATCAGTGATACTATACACCATGTGGTTTGTTTTTAGCCATTCAGATTGCAATGATCTTTTTTTTTTTTTTCCACAGGTAGATAGCTGCCTTTTAGAATTGTAAAACTTCACTATGATGACCAGTTAGTTTTGCATTTGTTTTGTTTGTGTGTTTTACCATTTAACCCCACGCTAACAATGCCCCTACACAAATCGTTTTCAATATATTTCATGACTTAAAGGTTTTCAAAATGCCAATGGCGATTTTTACTAAAACAGTACATTACTTTTGAAGATCAAGCCTGTATATTTAAAGCAGTATATCACTCAAATAATAATAATAATACAAACATAAATCACAGTAGTTTGGGCAGCTACGTACACATATATGAAAGGTACTAGAATTCTTCAGATAAGAATGTCTTGACCTAATGAACTCCTGTTTGAGGAGGATTTATTTAGTATTTTAAAAAGGGAGATTTACAAAAAATACCCTAAAGATGAAAGAAAGTAACTTCACACCTGGAGTGATAAAATAATTAGCAACCTGGTAATGCATAAGCGTGTAATGCATTTGTATCCAGTGGCGGCTCGTGAACTTTGAGAGGGGTGGGGCGTCGGAGAACCAACTCTTATTTTATCCCCCAACCATAACCCTGGTATTTCACATCTCCCAAATACATGTATAACATAAAAAAGTTGCATACTACTTACACACGATGCACTGTATTTAACTGTTCTTCAGTTATCCTCCCGTAATTGCTACTGTGCATTACATTACTGAAAAGAAAGCCTGTGATATAAATGACCAGAGATACTAGGCTACTGATTTCTGTATATTCAAATAAATAGGCATCCAGAAGTAGTAGGCTATGTAAATAACTAGCATTTGATATAAATACAGTATGAATAACCATATCGCCCTATGCTTAAGTATTACTTTTAGTGCAGAGGGAAAACAAATGTAGGGTACCAGGTTTAATCAGACAGTAGATGATGAATCTCTGCCATTTATTTTATTTTACTTTCTATTCTGCAGGAGAATACTGCAGTTATGACATTAAAACATGTTTCACCTATTTTAAAAATGGCTTGATTGTTTAGAATATCATACTGTAGTCATGACAGCTATACACTTTCATAACTGTCACATGCACTGGGTTCAGCACATCAGAGCACATTGAAAACTCGCATTGCTTCTACATGCGAAGAGCTGATAAATCATTACTGCGCATGAGCTCCAGGGGCGAAAGGCTTCAGCACCCCAGAACCAATTGGAAACGCAGGCTTCTGATCTGTTCATCCCACCCCATTACTGTGGGCGGCAAGGGTGAGAAATAATACGTTATCATGCAGGTAACAATTATCGTAATGTTAATAATAGTAGCTAAAGTTTAATTTAGATCATTATTATTATTTATTCATTTAAACTGGTGGGGCGGTGCCCTTTGCACCCGTATTCACAAGCCGCCACTGTTTGTATCTTAATTCAATATGACTACTATAAAGTGGTTTATTTAGTAAGAGTACTATTATACATATACACATTACATATATTAAGTGTAATAAAACATGGTCAAAGCATGGTAAAGGATAGGTAAGCATTTTAAAGCATATTAAAAACCATGGCAAACTATTGTAAATGCACTGACTAACCATAGGAAACCTATACAATTACAGTGCAAATTTACTGTGGTAAACGTGTATCAAGAACATTGCTTTAAAAAAGGTTTACTGGGGTACATCTGAATCAGTTTATGATAATTCTTTAACCACAGTATACCACACTTAAAATTCCGAGGTCATGTGTGTATTTATTACTCATATCGGTCAACAAATAGAGGCTTTCTGTAGCTCTAGGGGCGAGGCTCAGCTTGCTATGTTAATCCTATTGGCTCCTTAAACTGTATAGTCCAGACTCGCCTTCCAATACTTGTTCTGCAAGTCTTTCTCCTCCACCTTCCCATCGCCTCCTTTGCAACTGTATCTCCCTTCTGGGGGTAGGTGGTCCTCCATCATCCAGCCTTAGTGACCTCTGATCAAAGCAGGAGGTCGCACCTCAAACCAGGGCTGCTCTTAGAGGTCCAGAAGGTGAGATCCTGGGCCAAACAGTCAATCATCCAACACTACACTTTACATCTTACAATGCTGAGCTGCGATCTTTGAAATGTACTGTATGTGAATTAAACCTCTTACAAATAACAATTTACTATGGTAGAATCTAAATAAGACAATGCTGTTTATAGTCTGCCTCAATGTGAAAATAGCATGTTAATTAGTTGATAGTACATGGTCTGGTTTTAATTTAATTTTAGATCTAATAATAATGAAACAAGATGTTCAGTTTTCTGGATTAAACTATGCTTTGAGAAGTTGAAATGTTCAGTAATTTTTAGAGCATGATCTCACTCTTTAAACTTCTGTACAACTATAGACTTCATCATGGGGAATTTAAATGACTAAATACATATTTGTTAATTTAGTAAGTCCTAAAATGTAATGCATTTTGCTAAGTTTGTTCAGCTTGTGCCTTTTGTCCAGTGCCTTCTTTGTATCTCCTCTATAAGTGTTTCCTTTATAATATTTTGCTTCCAAAACTATCATAACTAAGACACATATTTAGACCAACATTTTGATGAATGCCTTCATTACGCTGAAGAAAGATACTTTACATTTATATAGAATTTATATTTCAAAATACATGATCATAAGTTTATTATATCAACTTTTAAAATAGATTAATGATCCCCAGACAATAAAATAATATGATGTATGATGTTCAGTTGCATATTCGATGATGTGCTCCATAAATGGTTAAAATAAACTGTGTGAATCCTGCATATTTATTTCTTGGTCAAATAGTTGCTGATTGATCACTGTAGGCTTATTTCAGGAAAACAAGAGAAATGGGCTTAAACTTGGATATCCAGTGGTGACATTTTAGTATTGAGAACACTGCTCCTGGTCTCTAAGACTGAATGCCAGGCCTCTGAACATGTTGTTACAGCTTAAGATAGTTTAGGCAACCAGTCAATGGCTTGAGCTTGTTTAAACCATACACCTCCAGTGTAAATAAAAGGATTTGCTATGAATTGATTTGTGTTTCTTGTAAACCATAGTGGCATCTAGAAATTTATTTTACGTTTTTACCACTCCTTAAAAGTCAGTATATTGTACCAGAAAACAGGACTTTATTTATGGTCCCTCTGTCAGGCAATTTTTCAGACTTCGAGTATAATTCTGAAAATAATTGTTATTTCAGATGTATCTGCAAGCAGACCGGGCAAAAGCATTTTAATTATAAGCTACTAGAAACAAAAAGTTTATTGGTTGAATTATTTAGGAAAACACCCATATTCCAATCTACTAATAAAGATATGCACAATATAAAATCAGGCTGAGTGAAGGTAAAAATAGCACAACAACTTTGTAATTTTATATATATATATATATATATATATATATATATATATATATATATATATATATATATATATATATATAGTTTTTTTTTTTGAAAGAAAGAAACAGCTGTGTACTGGCAAACTGGCAAGCTTGATTGCAATGTAAATCAGTGTAAAAGTCAACATTAAAAAAGAATAACTTCAACTTCAACCTACATTGCTGCTTTTACTTACATTGTATTGTAGCATGCAATAAATGCATTATTTTGAAAATTACTGGAACTAATGTATTTGTATTCCTACATTTTGATTATGGGGAGCCCTGCCTTCTACTTCTCAATATGTGGTTTTATGAAATATATAATAATATAACAATATAATAATATACAGTACCACATGTTGTATCATATTATTATGGATTTCATTTGTGTTTCTGTTATTGATTTTTGAGTTGTATTTGGCTCAGGACAAATGGACAATGTGCACTTACAGCAATCCCATATAAAAATGGTAATTTTCTATTGTAAAAATAGTTGAATTGTTTACATAGTTATATTACTAATCTATAGCTGTCGAACAAAATCTAGTGAATACACTGAATGAATAACAATAGCATATATAATATATATGCATTAATCTGGTTGGAATTTCTACAAATTCTTAAATCTTCAGTTTATTATATATGTCTACAGCTATAGTTTTCTTTAAATGCTTCCCCTTTAGCTGTCAATTCGAATGCAGTTCCCAGTAAGTAAAAGCATATCTCTAGCACACTCTTTAATGTCATTTACTGGCACACATTTGAATTCCAGTCAACAGTTTTAAGATGATGTTTGCTACCACTGAGCCTCCCCAGCCCCTGCATTGAAGACGATGGGGCTGTGTTACCCAGAGGTGAAAGACAGGGACTCTACTGCAGTGCTCTTCCCTCAAGGCTCCCCTGTTTACATAGGATGCTTCCTTAATTACCTCCATGTCTTCTTTTGTCTCTATGGGGCCCTGTGGCTCATGATGAAACAAATTGGAAAACAATAACAAATTATTTTACCATAATCTCTCACTAATTTAACAATGTCGCCCTTTTTTGCATGTCATCTCGTTTTTTTTGTGTGCTTCAGAATTTTATCTCTCATCGAACTTCAAACAAAAGAGACTTTAAAACAATTGCCAAGCGATGAGTCTTCTGTAGCTGTGCAGGTAATCACTGCACGAAATTGAGATTATCTCCGGGGAGCCCTTTGTTGTTGTTCTGAGGGAATAGGGGTATTTTAGTTAGATTTTCAAGATTTCTGCTGGGGGTGTGTGTGCATATCAACGGTTATTTCACTCTCAGTCTAAAAGTGTTGGTTATGGAGAAGTGCTATGGACAATAAAGAAATAATTTGAAAGAATTTGTGTGTGAAAATGGTACGGTCAGAAAGTGATTCTTCAAAGGGAATATACTGAAGTTTAAAGTCCTGCTTAAGCCTTTGCTGGGTCAAAGGGCTACACTTGTTAAGTTTAGGCAAACAATGCCCTGCATGCTACTTGTAGCATTCTTCAGAGTTACATTCTTCACATGCAACAATTAAACTTTAACAAGATTTTACGTGAAGCATTCACTATAAAGAAGCCGCATGCAGTTTGTTTTGTTGTATATCGTAGCCCTGGGTTTAGTTTGAAATTATCTGTGTCTTCTCAAGCCATCATTTATTTAAAAAATGAGATAACCAACACAAACCACAATCTGAACATGATGTCTGAGAAGGATGGAATCATATTTAAGTTTTGGAGTAGACCCATTGTTCCTTGAGTATGGTAATTTATGTAATTCCTACAAAGCTACTCAAATCCATTGCCTTCCATAACCCTTAAGCTACATGATCCAATAACCCATTCAAATTGCAGCCAAATGCTTTACCCAGTCTATCTAATGAGCTGCCTGATAGAGCAAAGTGCATACCCCTCCCTGCAGTAAGATACCAAACCCTGGCAATGAGAGTGTTAACTTTTTTTTAGATACTAAACCAGTAACTTCAGTTCTAGAACTTGCCCTGTTTAGGAGTCGGACAGGATCTTTCTGCCTCGGGCCAAGCGAATTCCATCACACAGAACTCATGTAGACAGATAGCTAGATTAATCTGCGTCTCATGAAGGTTAAGCTTATCGGAACCCTTTAGAAACGTGAGCGTGAGATGGAGATATATCATCTGCCTTTTTACAGCT
This sequence comes from Polyodon spathula, assembly GCF_017654505.1. Lineage (NCBI taxonomy): Eukaryota > Metazoa > Chordata > Actinopteri > Acipenseriformes > Polyodontidae > Polyodon > Polyodon spathula. Next base: position 9,684,860 of record NC_054556.1, on the reverse strand, counting down.
TTATCTCAGTGATAAACCACAAAAGACAGGCAGAGAGCACACCCGTTGCACGGCAGAGCTCTGAGAAGACAGGCGTTGGTTATCTTTACATTCTCGCCAGCGTGGAACAGAGTCTGGCACAGAGCTGATTGTTTGGAATGTCCAGTCCCTGAGATGGTGCCCTGTCTCACTGTCTGAGAAGAGCATATGAAAATGTACCATGTCTCATTCTTTGGAACAAATCCAAACTGCTTATGTGTCTTTAGAAGAGGTTCACAGTGCATTCACAACACAAGCACAATATTATTATACATTTTTTTTTTTTTTTTTTGCATTGTAGGAACACGATTTTTAGTACCTTTTAATAGGATCAGCTAAAATATGTCACAAAATTAAAAAAACAACTCAAAACATATCTTGGAAAATAACATTCTGTTGCTACAGAACTTTAGTCATAATATTATATATTTTTGATGAAGAGATTAGATAAATCTAATTATGCTGTCACGAATAGCTATATGAAGGTATAGTGTATAAATCAATGCACTGGTTATTCCACTGTAATGTGGAAGAAAACCTTTCTTGATATTGTGCTACATGTTAAGATGGCGTCTTCATGTTTGTGGACCAGCTTGGCTATTCATGCATTAGTTTTATTACAAAGATTTGAAGTACAGACAAATATCTATTTAGAAATACCAAGATAGTAATTAAGGGGTGCACGGGGTAAACCTGGTATCAAATTTCCCATCGTCAATCATACTGTACCTGCAGTATACATCTGACACTTTTGGAGAACAGTGTACTGTTAATATAATATACTGAGACGTTTCTCACACATACCACAGTATGTGGTCAGTTTTAAATCCAGCAATGGCTCTGCAGGGTTATGACAGATGTGCAGTAGCTATTCACGTTAATATGCAGTCTTATATCTTAAGAGCAAGTAACAAGGATTCAGATCAAAGACTTGAATTTAATCGGAATTGAAATGGCCAATTTTAACTGCAGAAAACCACGGTATACTTTACATTGTTTATGGATTTTCCTTTTAGTTTTTGGTCATTATCTAAATCTCTAAAGACAAATTACACTCCCAAACAGCATTGAGGTAAAAGACTTATACAGTACATGCACCTAATGAAAAACAAGTTTCATTTAAAACTGTTAAAATAATTGCAATAAACATAATGTAGTATTTGGGTATTTTCCAGTGTTTATACTGTATTGTTTAGGCAAACATCAGACAATTGTATTGTTATTCATTGCCAGAAAAATAAAAACAATCTGACATCAGTGAGGTTTTTCTTGGACAAGTTGATCGAAAGACTTCGTGGAAAAATTTTCAAAATGAAATCTTTCATAAATACCCTACACATTTTGTTTTAGATTCAATAATCAAAATACTTTCAAACATACTTTTAATAAAAAACATACATGTTGATTTATACTTACAGTATTTGTATTTGGTGATTCTGGATTTCAGTGTTCATTTTTTTTTTTAGAAGTTCTGTGTTTAATTTGTAATATTGTTACAAATTGTTAATGATTTAAAAAAATATATATATTATTTTATTATTAACTGTTATCCCTGTTTTCGAAATGCCTAATTAAAATGTTGCCTCTTTGCTGCAACTCACCTCACTATGACTTTCAATTGCATCTTTTCACCGAAGCAATGAACTATGTTACTGAACCCTGTAGGGGTTGCTGAAACTTGATGAGATGAACTATGCCCAAGAAATATGTATCCCCAACCCAAGAGAGCACCAAATGTAGTGACCAAGGTTTGAACCAACAAGCACCATCTGCACTCCATTATGGTAGGGCCTACACTGGATAAGTCACCAGGAACCCTAACTATACTGTATCTTAATTCACTGCAGAATAAGCATTTAAAAAAATTTAACTAAAAAAAGTACCTAAAAAGCAGACATCTTCAGGTTATTCATTCTTGGACCATCCAATGTGTTAAAATTCTACTTCAGGCATTCATCATTTAAGACTCACTTTGTAGTAAGTAGTTGTATAGTGCTACGGTATATATTAAAGTATCTGTAAATAGCTGATGTATAGCTATTAATTGACAGACAATACATTGTTTCATCTCTATTAAAAACAAAATGCTCAAAGGCACAGTACCATTAATTGATGCAAAAATAATTTTTTTAAGGCTATTGAAACCAGTATGATGACCCAGATTAAGATTTCAATAAGATACTGGATTAAAGGAGGGGGATCCAGCCCACCTCAGGGGGACCGATTGCTGACAACTACAGGCTCTATCTGTTTGAATCAGTTACAGCCATCGTAAATGGAGAAGCTGGGGTGTTCATTTGGGAACCAGTGGAGTGAATCCCTGTGAGGGTGGCCCCTAATAAGCGAGGGGGGCTAGCTTTCTAGTGACAAAACAAACAGAAGAGGTGATCAACCCTCTCGGTTAGGGTTGAAGGGAATTGTGTCACAACCCTCAGCTCATTTAAAACTGCATGGCAACATTTTGATATATGAATATGTGGCTTTTCATACTTTATACCTAATTCTAGAAATTTTCATACAATAAGAGACAGGGTCAACTGTCATACGGTACTGAATTAACTTATCATGTGGGTAATTGACAAAGGCGCCTTAAGTCCCCTGCCTTAAGCAAACAAAACTGTTCAGTCCCTTTGGTGGCAGGGTAATTTAACATTCATTATTGTCTGTGACTCTCATAGTGGTGTCTGCATTTCTTTTCGCCTCCTCCTCCATCCACCACCTCTGCTATGCTGGTTTGAGTTAATCTACTCAGGCATAGCTCTTTCAGAAATTTCTTATGAATAATCATTTGTTTTTACTGCATCTCTGGTGGTCCTCTCCCATTCTTCTTAGGTTAACTGTCCACTCATATTAAGAGCATGTGTGCTATTAGGACTTAATTGGAAACCCCTTAAAGTTAATATTTTCTGAAATGGAATTGGTATGCTGCATAATCTCCACCGCCTATGTACCCCTCATTTATGTATCAATTCATAAATGTGCAGTTTTTGTATTATCTTACTCAGCTACTGTACAAACTCCGCTATAGCTGCTGTCAAACTAGATATCTCCAACGATACATTACAATATAAATGTATTTTATTTATTTTTTTTGTAACAATAGCCTGTGACCGACAGCGAATGAATCCTAGTCAACAATCTCAATAACAGGAACAGTGTGCCCTGGACTGGATGGTTTGTCAGTTCATTCCAGGGTCAGTCGGAAGTCGGCAATCCAGAAAGAGGATGGAGTCATAATACCAGAAGTCATCGCCTTACTGCAGTAGGCGATGTGTCAGTCATGGTTTGGAGGATACGTGATTGCACTCGCTACCAAAGGGGGCGTGGCTGAGGGTATATCAGGGGATGTGGCAAAGCAATCTGTTCCTTTTGTTATGGTTACGATAGGATCTGAAAAGGAGAACCGTTTAACCATTTAACCGTGAGTGTTTTTCGTGCTCTTTTGTCTGTCTATTAATAATTGTATTTGTCATTGTTAGACAGCTAAACTATCCGGGAGCTGTCACTAAAAGCCAGCACCAACCCCAGACAACACCACTGCACTACTGTTTCGCTAACTGCTGTATAATTCACCACTTGCACTAGGAGCACTCACTATTGGACTTGTGATAGTGTGTGTCTTTATTAGTGTTATTATTATTTCTGGACTGAACCACGTGGGTTTTAACTGTGCCATAAACATCATTGTGTAGGGCAAGTTACTATTATTTGCAGCTCAAATAAAGAGGTGCTTTTCACCATGAACTGTTGTGCTTGGTATTAAGGAGCAATGTAAACCCCTTTGACACATAGCCCCAAAGCACTTCACAATCTAAAAAGCAAATGTGCATTCAATTTTGGGGAAAAACTAAAAAAAAAATATTTCTGTTAATGCTCTTAATATAACATTTGTATGCTTGACTTTTAGTTTTATCTCAGAATGTATGACTGAATGTTTGAAGTTATGTCTTAAATCTGGATTACAGGCTGGGCATTTGCCTTCATTACTGACAAAATGCAAAAAACTGTTCAGGCTAGACACACAGTAACCACAAACAGTCCACACTCACCAAAACTCCTCCCTCTGTGCTCTCCATTTATAGGATGTGGCTGCTCCCAATTAACAACATTTGATCAATTAGAAGCAGCCACATTCTCACATGTTTTTGGCAGGAGCATGAACTAACTCCATCCCTGCAAACCACCACCAAAATACCACAAAACACCATTTACAGACAGGACTCAAAACTGTTGAACTTGGAATTATGTGGTCACCCTACTGTACCTTAGAATGAATGTTGACTTGATAGTAGCCTATGTGAGATAGTGATTCTTGTAGTGTGGAGTAGTGAACAGCATCAGAGTTCCAATGAGTGTGGCCTTTAGGTTGCCATTAAGCAGAGACTAGGATAGGATTTCTCTAGAAGTTGCTGCTTGGTGCCAAATAAACTCTGGCATGCAGTGGGTAACCCGAGCTGCTAGCTGAAAGGGTCAGTCACTCTGAGCTGCTCTCAGCACCCTACCCGCCTTCCCGAGGCTCTATTACAGGGAGATGGTTGCAAATCATTACCCTGCTAACGAGGTCACGGGACACCAGTCCACAACTCCCATGGACAGAGGACCTGAACCATATTATATAAATCTAAAATAAACTAATAAAATGCATATAAGTGCATATGAGTTCATAACTTGTATTTGGTTTTACAATATGGTCAAATATCAAATATATTTTTTAAAAATGTGTATTAAGCAACACATTCAGTAGCATGTCGTTTAGCCCAAAATGGTATTGCTTGTACTGAATTAAGTTAACATGGTCTTAATTCCACATAAAACCCAATAGAATAGCTGGTATTCAGTTATTTTAGGTATTTCATTAGGATGTTCCATTAGTTTCAATGTTATCACAATAACCAGGAAACTGTTTGCATGTACTGTACTTTACCCAGCGCATGGAATTCACAATTTCTACAGCAGCCTTTACTGTAAAATTATTATTCAAAGTGCACTGGAACTCTATTATATATCATCACTATGGGATCAATGGTAAAACACCACTGATATTACAGTATTACCACTGGTGTAGAAGATCACAACTGTATTATCATATCATTATGATGGGATCTTAGCACGTGCTGTCACAAATCCAGACTTCTAATAATGTAGCTTTGATTTTGCTATAATGTAAAGGCTGTGTGTAACAGGAAGGGTATACAGTACAGGGTGCTAGAGATTGAATTGGAAAGAGATAAATTACCAAGGGGTTATAGAAATTGCCTTGGGGAAAATTCAGATTTGACATGCAGTTTATGTTATTTTCTCATGGGTCTCAATGATTCAGTCCACCTTTAACAAAAAATTCAAAAATACAGTAAAAAGGTAAACTACAACAGGTGTAAAGTGCACCCCTAACCAGTGTTCAACAAGCACACATGGTCCTAATGACACATGCAGTTCAACAGATCATCGTTTAAGCCTACAACATGGAATTATTGGGTACTGGGGAAACATTTCAGTCACGAAGTGGACTTTGGTCCCATTGCTGTCCTGTTTGAGAAAAGGCCTGTAGAAATTTTAAAAAGATGGCTCCTTTTCTTCAGGAGCTAGGTGGTGTTGCAGGATAAATCATTAGCCTTTCATCTCTGGGGGCCTGGGTTCAAGATAGGGGGTCTTAACTTCAGCGGACATTGGACAGTGGGCTTCTCATCCTGGACAGGGGGTTTATATCCAGCCTGACTGTAGCAGTTGCGATAATGCCTTCCACTGGGAAAGTAAAATATTTGGTCTCTTTAAATGTTCGGTCCAAGTCTCTGTTCACCAAAGCTGTGAAACTGATTAGTTGCAGTAATTAGCTCAGTTCGTGCTTGCTGTTTCCATTGTGAACCAATCTGTTTTAATTAGTAAACATTAGCTTCCCCTCCCCCAATGTCTTCCTTGGGGACACATCACTCAACAGAGGGCACTGATGAAAAAGATGCGATCTATTGCTTTGGCTGAACCATCATAGAAATTCATATAGCAAGGGGGCCAGTCAACTGCAAATCCAACAGACTATAATAAACTTCTGTCTACTCTGCTGAAAATTCCTGTTGAGTTGGTGACTAGTAGGGAATTTAGTGAAGAAACATTTGGATTAAGTTTACAGTATTTACTGGTTAAACAGTTTGTCTATAAAAACAGGGTTACAGAAAGTAGATCTAGCCTATAGCCTCAAGTCTAATCACACCCATTGCTAAAACTTACATCAGCTTTGGAAGTTATTAGTTCTTTGTATACAGCCTTCTAAGTCTGCTTCACTATGTTGCACTTGGTGGCAGTGATGAGATAATGCTTTAGTTGTACTTTTTAAAATGTATTATTTTTTTTTTTTATCATGCAAAAATGTATACTGGGAACAGGTATAGATTAGGGTTTGTTTATTTCTTGTATATAAGCATTAAAAAGGCTTTTCATTAGTGTGGTGTTTAGGGTGCTGGCTAAACACACCTGTATAGTTTACATATCTTGCACCTGTAAAACCCTTAATCTCACTCCAGCCTTGAAATTATATAGCCATTTCATCCTTTAGTGTTGCCTGAATGGGTGCAAATCCCACTACAACACAGCAGTTAAAACATTTTTGATTGTTTTTAATTTAAATGGAACAGGTATGCATCTCTTGAGATGATGCAATTGGCCCAGGGGCACTGTTAGAGTTTAAAGAAATTGCTTGTTAATTGCCAGCCAAGCTTGTGAGTCCTGGTCAATTCGTCTGGGTGTGAATCACACAGTAGGAATGCATACAGAATGCTTTACCACTTGCTCTGACACAACGGTTTATCAAACCAGCCTCTGGATTCGATACATTCTACATGATCCAGATTCCATACTTCTAACACACTCATTTAATGGTTATTAGGGATACAGAAATGAAGCTTTTGCTTTTGAAACTTTATCATCAAGTAGTGCTGCTTGATTTAAGAAATACTATTAGAATACATGGTTAAAGTACAAGTACTGTAGCTTCAAAAGTCATTTGATTTATTCTTACCTTTGTATGATGTTTTAAATGTTTCTGAGTTATGTTTCTCCAATGTTGAATATTTCATCATGTTTCTCTCTGTTGAACCCTTTTGAGTACTTTGTGATTCTAAAGAATGGAAATTATGTGGTAACCTGTCAACTTCTTTTGGCCACACCTTCTTCATGGTATTATGGGCCCCTTTGGCAAAGTGGCTGCTGATTGTGAACAGGTGCAGAGGTGATGCAGTGCAGGAATAATCACTGACAATTGTAATCCGGTTTGGAAAGATTTATTTTTCTTTTTAATCCGGGTCAGGTGACCAAAATAATAAGCCCCTGCAATACACAACAATGTGTAATGCGCGGGGCTAATAACAAAGGGTTTACCGTCCGAAATAATAACACCTTATCCGCCCCACAATACTAACCACGACCACGACACGACCACCAGTTCAAGGTGCGAGCAGTAATGCTCGTGGTGGGTGCTAAACAGGTTTATTTTGAGACTGTGGTGAAGTGCTGTTCTGGCTAGTGCTGGCCCAAGGCAACAGCTCCGGATACGTGCTTATCTGTCTGGTAATTAACAGACAAGACAATTATGAACAACACGAAAAACAAACAAACACTCACAAATACTTTAAGTACTCTTTTCGCTGTGTCTCACATGGTCCTTCCGGTTCATAACACAAAACCAAGCTAAGGAAAAGATTTACGATTCTCCGTCCCCTTTATGCTATCACGCATGACCCCTTGATAAATGATTGCAGCTGTCTCTATTGCCTGCAGCTGCTACATCGTTTACCTTCCGGGTCAATATGCTTCTCCACCGGAGTCTCGCCTTCTTCCAGGCTGACCGACTTCCCGACCCTAGAAATGAATTGTCAGGCCAGCCCGTCCAAAGACTTCCCCTTTTGCTACTTAGCACCATCACAGGTCGGGAGGGAGATTTACAACCAGAACTCATTATATTTCTGTCACAGGCGTCAGTGCATCATGAGGAGCTGGCAACTCGAATTCAACAGGCACAGACCATGGCAAGAATATTGTGATACAGAGAAGAAATATTACAGTTAAATATTGGAACTCTCAGAGTGAGAACATTTCTAAAAATCATCATTAAACGATAAAATCGTCGAGGGATGATCATTTCAGCTGCAATATGCCTATCCCTGGTCAGAACTGATAACATAAAAATGCTTTATTTGGTTTTACCTCTGATTTAACAGTTTTGAATAGATTATGCTGGACAGTTATTTATTTGAGAGGTTCAATGAAGGGGAAGTCCCTAGTGAGTGAAGTCTAAGCCATAAATCCCAGCTCACAGAGATATTGTACAAAGTGTGTTGAGTTGATTACTAGCTGGTATAAACAAGAGTAATTACATAATAATGTGTCATTGTGATTACAATGTTGTATCTGTTACCACCATTTACTTAATTCACTGAATCTACAGTATCCTTATAGAAGTTTAGCGCAATACATTTTCAGTTTAGCAGTTAACACACTTTACTATAATATGTACTATTATTTACAATGCTTTTTTGCCACGCTTTCTTCTGCATTACCATGCAGTCATTATGACTTTTGCCCATTGTTTACTATCTGTTCTTGGTTGTCTATTCTTTACTTTCACTATGCTTCACTACTCATTGCTGTGTTTTTAGTGCAGTAAACTATCTAAAAGGACAGGAGTGAAGGACTCACACCTTTTGGAAAACATTAAGAAGTTTCTCAATGCAGCCCAAGCATGACACTGACGATGTCCCCATTTGTATGGAGAGCAGAGATGTTCCTACAGCTGCTCTTGCTGAACCAGGGCCTTTATTCCCAGGAAAAGCCAAAGGTAATGAAATATTCATGCCAGCTGGGACAGTGCCATGGGAACTTGCAGGTTAAGGGCGATTAGAACTCTATTGATAAAGAGCTAATTCGAGAACCAAAGATACTCTCCATAGCTTCCGTTGCAAAGGCGGCAGGGAGCTAATGGTGGGAGGGAAAGGGACAAGGAAAGACCAATGCCACGGTTTGTTGCACCCCTCAGCAACACTGAAAATGCAAAACAAGCCCACTGACTGTGCACTTGTTTGAAAATAGAGCCTGTTGTCAAGCTGTGAGGAAGAAGGGTGGTTTGGTAAAGATGCAGGGAAAACAACTTAATACAATCCCTGGTTAATTGAATCACCCACATTGTGTAATCAAAACTGGCATTCTCTTTTTTATTAAGCCAATTCAAGGGCCAAGGCAGCCTCTCCTCATCTAACTTGTACACAAAATCACTCAACATCAACACTGGTAATAGATTTAATAGATGATAATCACTCAACACCAAAACCGGTAATAGGACCTTTATATAGATCATATTGTTTTTCATTATAATTTTACACACTTTACATTTTACCATCCTTCCCAGTGTTCTCCAAATGGAGCATGTTTCATTTTTTGTTCTAGTCCCTTTAATCTGGTTATATTTTGTTATGTTTGGGAAACATTCATAGAAGATTTTTTCTTCAGCCAACAATCTTTTTGTACCAGAAGCTAGCAGGTTAATTTTGGCCTGAGACCAATACAATCTGACAGAAGAATTTTGAAAGCCCAGTGCCTGTGTCTGGTCTCTAAGGTCTTACTTTTTGTTTTCCTAACCAACAACTGATTCCCTACCTTGCAGACAGTCGCACAGCTTGTCACGAAGGATCCTCATTCTCGCCTCCTGTCCCTCTGACTCAGCCATCGCTGTATCTATTAAGACAAATAAACTCTTGCATCTCACAGTGTCACCGGCGAGCAGACCTGGCTTTCCATTGTGTTTTAACTTTCCAACTGTTCAAAGTTTTCATTGCAGCTGCTGCATTTGAAACTGTACAGCAATAACAACAGCTGATGTTCAATATCTCTTGATTCCCTTTTCCATCAAGGCTTCCTGTGGGTTCCTTGAATTCATAAAATCTGCAAGAACAATATTCATGAACATGCACTGCCTTTCATTTGATCAGGTTTGAGATCCTTATATAAGTCCAAATAAAAGTTAATATCTGATGATATGCACTTCTCTATCTCTTCAAAATCCACCAGGGGAAGTGAAAGTGCAGTTGTAGTTAACCATCAAGGAAAGAATTAGATTTCCTGAAGTGGAAATTCAATATGGCTTCAGGACTTCTGTCTAACCTCCTGCCTCTGTGTCCTCTTTCTTGGTATCTTATCTATCCCCCAAATTGTATTTATTTAATGCCTAAGATTTACATCCTTTGCTGTTTCTTTCATGTGACCATGCTTAGGAATAAATTGTGCTAGCTGACACGCAATTAAAGTCATGGTGTATTACTGGAAAGACAGAGCCTTGCAAACAATGTTTTTACGAAGCTTAAGAACCTGCTTGGTGACACAAGCTATACTAAAAGTCTAATAAGAGACTCTGTCAACTTAGATTGTTTAGGGCCCCTCAGTATACACCTGAAATTCACTTTAGCCCAATTCTCTGGAGGCTATTGCTTTTTACTGCTTGTAAACACTCCTCACATACTGTTTCTATTGTGTCCATTGGATGAACTTAAACTTGCTATGATGATAGAAATCATCATAGCACACTGTGCACCATCTTGGTTAATACAGCTTGTTCACAATACTTTCATGCCCTGTCTGGGTTATTGTGTCTATTACCTGATGCTGTTCACGTGTTTCTACTTATTTCAGCTGTCATCTTTCCCTTGCGGTTGCCTAACTAAGTTAACTAAGGGTGTGTCCTTAAATACAAGATAAAGTGACAACTCCACTAACATTCATTCTGAAGATGTTGTAGCATTAGTTCTGAATTATTCTTATTTTTTTAAGAGCAATATTAAACTTCTGCTCATTTTTATTACCCGGCAGCTGTGTTTGAAGGGCCAATACAGGGACATAGACTGAGAAATGGTATATATTAGAGCTTCAAGAAAAGAAAAAAAAGAAAAAAGAAATGTAACCTCTAGAAGTGCAGCTGCTCTCTTTGCAGTTAAAAGAAAACTGGCTCCCCTTGTTCCTCCCTCACTCACTCTCTGCCTCTCCTTTCTCCCCTTTATTTCAGCTCCCATAAATATTTAGCAGGAAAGAAGAAGAAAAAATCTGCACAAGTAATTTTCAAGTGCCGCCTTTGATGTGTTTAGAAAAGCAGCAAGTCAAAAAGGCAGAATAATATATATTTTTAGTTTTTAAATAATAAAAGCCTATAGAGGTTGACTCCGCTTCAAACTGGCTGTGACACAAACTGTTGAAACAAAAGCTTCCTAACCCTCCCCTGCTGCGACCGGAAAGACCTAAAGTACTAATAAGCCTCATTAAAGTCATGGGGAAGAAAAAAAAGGGGGGGTTAATTTCAATGGGACCAAAAAAAAAAAAAAAAAAGAAAAAAAAAAAAAAGGACATCAAGTTCTCATCATTCAACGGCACAAAATCCACTAGCGTCATCATATGTCACCTCCCTATTTTCAAGGCACTCACCATGTGACACAAAAAAAAAAAAAAAAAAAAAAAAAAAAAAAAAAGGAAAAAAAAAAAAAAAAAAAAAAAAAAAAAAAGCATCTTGGGCCTAGTAATCTGACAACATTATTTGACCGGTGCCCCAACAACGTTGTGTGGATCTCCTACCTCAACCACGCAGCAAGTACCCCAAGGCAGAAAACCGGAACATCAATGTATTTTCGTCGGCGTCGCTGAGAAAAAGAAGAAAGGGCCCTAAACAAGGGTTTTGACCTATTTCGCCTTCAAACTTTGGACACTCTTGACCAAAACAAACTTTTGTACCCCCTAAGCTTCGCACCCTAGACCCCCCCCCCTGCTGCACACTTGCCTTCTTCCTGATCTCTCTCCTTCTAATTCACACTGGGGAGGACACCCTTATACATTTGCCATTTTGGGGTTGAACTGTACTCCTTATGGCTTTCAGCGCCAACGGTGCCTGATCATAAAAGAAAAAAGAGAAGTGTTTTGTCCACACGTGACAAATAAAACAAAAACGAAAAGGCACCGCACAACAACAAACACTTGTACTCGTACTGTACCAACCCCCCTGAACACACACAACCAACCTGATCTTAGGGAGATAGAGACGCGAACTGTTTAGATACTGTCTTGGGTTGAGGGACCCGATGTTTGTCATTCGTGAGAAAGAATGTCAGTGCTTCAACGATTAGGTATACAACTATATTAAATATTTAGATATCCCGAGATCCTGTCAAATATTACTGAGGAAGAGGGTATACTATGATCACAAACAACAAACAATGACGTGTTATACCAAAATTTTATTAACACCCAAAAGTATAAGATGAGAAAGTCAAATTGTTTTCTTTTCATTATAATATGCTGTGTAACTGCAGATGGTTATCCCATTGATTAACATTAACAAAGTGCATAAAGATATATTATGAGCTATTTTCTTGTAATGAAAGTATCTGGACGTCCAACACGTCCTTCGCATCCAACACCGAAAAACTAGTCTTTGCTCCAAATCTGCCCTGTAAAAATTTTTATCAATTCTAACCGAAGTAAGAATTTCGCCCCTACAATAAATTGAAACAATATAATTCAGTTCTACCATATGGTAAACTAATCCCTATTTCAATATTTTTCAAAAGTATTACAAATTCTCAACACGAACCATTTCTTTCATAGAAAACCAATTCCAAGGTAAAAAAAAAATTTGATAAGAAATTAAGGGATTCAAAAATTCCCCTAACATAACTAGACAAATCAGCAGATGAAATTAATCGGTTTACCAGGTTATCCAGCTTTGCTATCAATGGTATAATTTTATGTCGCAACTCTCAGTAGAACAATGCTTCTTATAAAATGATCTCAGTATTACAACATTATTATTATTATTATTATTCTGATTATTATTATTATTATTAAAGAACAAACATAAAAAAAAAATTCACGACGAAAACTTTCTTTTCCTTTCGTTGGACTATTTAAAATTAGAGACATAACAGACACAAGTTACGAAAGGCGTATTTCAGTAGTACATTGAAGTAAGCGTACCAGCGACAGTGGCAGGGAACTAAACCAAGTTTCGGTTTACTTAGTCACCTCCTAGACGCTTGTAAACCAAGGTCCTGCATGCGCAGTTAAAACTCTGACACCCTTACTTCCCTTTTTGAGAATGGGTTACATAACTCAAAACCTCTACTCCCCCCAACCTCTCACCAGTTACACACGCACCTTAATAGCTCCAGCGCACCAGTACAACTGAGACCGACTCCCAAACAACCCCCAGCTAGCCAACCCCTCCGTTTTTTTTATGCGTGTTCTTACTCCTCTCCCCCACTCCCCCTCCTCCCTCCCTCCCCTGCCCCGTCCCCGCCCCTCATTTGTACGGTTCATTTTGGAACCTCCACTACCCCCCCACAACCACTTTACTATATCAAGGGGGGGGGTAGGGGGGAGGGGGGGGGAGGGGGGGGGCGGGGGGGGGGGAGGCGAGTACAACATTTTTTTTTTTGGTAAACATCAAACTACTTTCAATAAAGAAGAAACACTCTCAAAGTTGTGTGCAAACCGTAATATATAAAAACGGAAATATGTTCCTACCTTAATAGAAGGATATAAAAATAAAGCGATTAGATCCTAATAAAAAAGAACCTCACCAAACAGAGAGACAGAAAAATAGGGATATAAAAAAGCAAAAATGACCAAAGGGTAAAAAAAAACAACTAGGAACATCAACACAATAGTACTTAAGTAAAAAGTTGAAGGTACCTACCCCTTTGTACAAACAAAGGGCGGTGAAAGAAAAGTGACCAACTGAGTCCCAATATACAGAACGTGAACCACAAATAACACAAGAGGACTCAGACAAATAACCGACGCAAGGTATAAACCAGCACCAGCGGACGGAACAAGCTGAAGCGTTAAAAACAACAAAAAAAAACGACACACGAATCGGAGCAGGAGACACCACAACCGTAAGACGAAAAAAGACAGATAAGCACACGAAGAAACAGACTCGTAAAAAGCAAAAAACGGGGTTGTCGCGTACGGTGGCCACCACACAAGGCACCACAAGGGGAAAAATAGACCGAATCGCTACCAGCAAAGAGGCAATGGCAGCGGGGGAAAGGGGGACAATAAGGGGACACGGGGCTCGTTTTTTTTTTTCGTGGGTGCCCTGTGCGGACACGAGGAAGAACATCAGGAGCAAATAGGGGGCCCACACACCTGAAAACACCAAAGGACCAGTCGGAAAGGCAATACCAGGGCAGGCAAGGGGACAGGGGGGGGGGGGAGAAAAACCGCACGAAACACAAACAAAGCGATAACAAGAAAAAGGGGATCTGCCGGAGGAAGGGGGGTAAAAACTGCCGTAACAGTCACACAAACAAACACAGCAGAGGGGCGGTCCGGCCACAAGCCCACTAACCAAGAGGGAAGATGCCAACGCTTCGACTCGGGTCGTGGTCCACTACCTAATCCGTGCGGGAGGTCACCCCCTTTCCCTTGCCTCACCACACACTTCCTCCTGAACACGGAACCGGCACATGCCGTTCAATCGGCAAGACACTGGCAGGAGTGTTTCAGGAGGCGCAAAAGACCAACAGACTAAAAAAAGATACTGTCAAAAAAAGCAAAAAGAGTGGGGACACGACACACCAGGGGGCAAAAAAAACACAAAAAATAATTGCCATAAATTAATTCAAGTTGGGACACATACAGTTTTTTTTTTTTTTGTGGTGTTTTTGTCGTTGTGTTTTTTTTTTGGGGGTGGGAGTTTAGAGGTCATGTAATTTGTTTGTTTGCATTGGGCTCCCTCTCAAAAACTGACGGTACGAGGTCCGACCTCCTTGGACACTGAATAAAATTAAACCTGGGTAAAATGACCAAACCTTTCCCTTTTAAATTGTGTGACAATTTAATATTATGGGTCGCATGGGATATGGAATAAAGTGCGATAACAAATTGCCAAGGTAAACGGAACGTAACAGTAAGTTTACTTTAAGGGACATGTGACAGTTTTCAACGGTAAACCCCCAAAGAAGTCAAAGGGGAAAACGGAAAGCACGGGGGGTGTGGTGTGCCCCAACCACCAAAACACAGGCAACAAACAAAACAACACACAAAAAAACAAAAACAACAAAAAAAAAAACAAAAAAAAAAAAAAAAAAAAAAAAAAAAATAAAAACCCAACAAAAAAAAAAAAACACAAAAACAAAAAAAAACAAAAAAACACAACACACAACCCAAAACAAAAAACAAAAAAAAAAACAAAAAAAAACCAAAAAAAAAAAAACAAAAAAAAAAAAAAAAAACAAAACACAAAACAAACAAACAAACAAAAAAAACAAACACAAACAAAAAAAAAACAAAAAAAAACACAAAAAAGAAAAAAAAAAAAACTAAACACCACACCACAATTTCCTCCCGCTTTCAACTACCCAACCCACAATCCTCCCCCTTCACTCGGCATCCAACACAGTCAAAAATACCACTAACTGTGACAGTCAATTCCTAGGGTAACTTGGTGCGAAGGTGGAAGCAAACGCACCTTACGACATAAATGTGTGATAATCAAGTTTAGTGTACTTTAGCAAGCTTGATGAAACAAAAGGGAAGGAAAAAACAGACCGACAGAAGTAAAAAAACACCACTAAAATGGACAATTAACAACTCCCAAGAAATAAAAGAGGGGGAAGGGGACTGGGGGGTGTTTGAGGGGGGACAAAGGTAAAACAGGACACCTGGGGTCAAGAGTGGCCTTTGTAGAAAGAAAAATGAATAGAAGAACAGAACGCGGAACAGAAAAAAGTACACGAAGTGAACACGCCAACTTAATCAAGGAAAAAATTAGGACAAGCCGAATTCGAATCATTCAAGAAAAACTTGCTGGACAGGAAAAGCATGACCAAAAGAACAGAACAAAGGAAGACAATAAAGGAGATAGACAAAAAAGGCCAAGAGAAAAGGGAAAAGAGAGAAAAAACAGTGACAAGTGAAAACACCGACGAAGGCGAAGAGAAAATATAGCAAGAAAAAGGGGTGAAGAATTAGAAAAAAAAAAGCGATACAATCGAACACAAAATGAACAACAGAGAGAAAAAAGACAGCGAAACCGTATGGAGCAAACCACGCGAAAGGAAGAAAACAACTATTGCGACAAGTCAGGACCGCGGTAAGTGTGCGACAAGCAACGGGGGACCGCAGGAGGAAGACAGAGACGGCGACTCGCCTCAGAAGAGTTTCGAAATCCGTACTCCACCGACCGCCAAAGCGCACCGTGCGCCAAAAAAACCGAGAGAAAAACAACAAAAGGAAACGCGCGAAAACCCAAAAGGGGTACCCGGAAAGGGACTGCGGACCAGGATTAAGGACACGCCACCCATAAAAAGTCACGGAGAGGGAGAGGAGTGAAGAAGCGAGTCAAGAGAGAGAAACAACAAGCTGTTGAGACAGGCAAAAAGCGATATGCGCAAATAGTAGAACGTATACAGAGGGAAGTATAAAATGACGGAAAAAGAACCGGGAAAAAACAATTGACGTAACACAGGACACCAACAACCAAGAAGAAAAAAAACACAAAAACAACCAAAGAACACAACCAAGGGGAAAATAGCAACCTACGCGACGGAGCGTAACATTTTTTGTTTTTTCTGGTACACCGCGTGCCCTCAGGCTCGGGAGTACGGCATGAGGCTCTTTTTTGGTTTTTTTTTTTTTTTTGTTGTGTTTGTGCGGGAGCAGAGTGGAGGAGAAACCAACACGATGATCTAAAAATGTGAACAAGTGGAGAACCTTAAAATCGGACAGAGGGGCAACAATAAAAAAAGGGAACAAAGAAAATCATAAAGAAAAACAAAACACAGAGAAGAGCTCAACAAAAGATAAAGGAAAAAGAAACGGGGGAGGGGGGGGGGCACTATACGAAAAAAACAAAAAAGAAGACCACCACACACAACGGGAAACCGACCAGGGAGTTTTTTTTTGGGGGGGGGGGGCGGTTCCGGTGGTGGCCCAGGGACCAAAAAAAACAAAACAGAAGAACCCCAACCAGCCAAAGAAAACCCCCACCCACCAAAGGTAACGGACAAGGAAGGAACGATAATTCCGAAAACACGAGAACCCCCCCCAAAAAAACACAGCAAAAAGACCCAGCGAAACAGCAAAAAACCCCCACCAACCCCAAAACCAAGCGGCAGACAGGGACACCGCCAAAAAAAAAGGGCACCAAGGAGACACATGTCAAAGAACCCGAAAATGCCCAGAGAGGCACCCCGTTTTTTTTTTTTGGGGTGCGGGGGGGTAAATTGGAAAATAATAACCTGTTTGTGTTGTGACACCCGAGAATACTCTCTTTTTTTTTTTTTGGTACCCTCTGTTTTATATGGGAAAGCCGGAGATGAGAACAGTAAACAAGCGGAGAATAAACCCCCCACCACACCACACAATCGGGCCAGACACAAACAGAAGAGGGTGAAAAAAACAGAAGAGAGGGGAGGGGACGAAGGAAAAAATGTTAAAAAAAAGCGAGGCGTCCAAGTCTGTGAGTGGTCATGGCGCTCTCAGAACAGGTAGTATGGAAGTAGAACAGAATAAGAACAAGGAAAAACGAACTAGGCCCGACAAGAGGTGGACAAAAGAAACCTCATGAACAGAGTGTGCAGACACTGAGGTAAAAAAAACAGGAAAAAAATCAAGAGGACTGCAAGAGGAAAAAAAAAAGGGAAAGAAGGATCGGCAAAGAGGAAGAAAGAAGGGAGGAAGAAAGGAAAAACCAAAATGCACAACAAAAAGAAAAAGAAACAAACCACACCAACACCAAAAACAAAAAAAGAAACCGAGTGACAAACCACAACCCCCAAGCCCGAAGCAAGTCGGATAACACCAGGGGCTTAGGTCAGCCAGGGTGTCCTCAGCTCACAGCGCACCAGTGACCCCTGTAGACTGGCCGGGTGCCTGCAGGACTGCCTGTAAGTTGCCCAGAGTGAATAGAAGTGGACAGCTGATGGTAAATAACATTTACATAATGATAAATACAATTTTAGGTAAGGACCTGAATCTGAAACCTGTTAAATTGGGTTTCTCAAAGTCTTTAAGTCTTTTACAGTAATGAATAAGAATACATATTCATTTAACCATTACATAAGATACAGATTGAATATATTATATCTGCTGATTATAGTAGTGTCACTGCTGCATATAATTAAATGTGCCTTTGACTCCTTCCAGTCACACCATCTATTACAGAGATCACTTAGTTCTGAAAATACACTCTCTGTAGTTTTTGTTTTGCAATGGGATTAAAAAGCAAGCAGATTTTATTGCAAATACAAACCAAATACTTAATTCAGATTTAATCTTTTTGGAAAAGGCAATATTCAAGTTAAACTACCAATCTGAATACAAATTTGAGCTCAGGTTGAGCCCTGTACTAATTAAATCAGCTGGAGTCAAAACATGGGTTTATGGTTCATTTTGCCCGTGGGAAAGTGCATTGAGAGGCAAGTCCCCCACTGAGCTGTTAAAGTGAGTGCACGCAGGACCCCACTGGAAACAAGATGGGGCGTCTTGGTTTGGCTACTCAGTGTAAATAACACAATGAAATAAACCAGGGCTCTCCCATCTGCAGCTGTTCCCGGGCAGGTTTTTTATTAGTTATGGTTTGACATTTTGCTCCAGTTGTGCAGTAATGAGCAGTCTATGGGTGAGTAATGGTCCAGGTAAGAGTGGGAATGGTCCCCCTTAATGGAGAGTAGTAAAATATTAAATTAGAGCCATTAAATTGATTGATAGCCAGTCAAATGCAAACTATGTGGCTACTGGTTTCACAAGAACTGCAATTGCGAAACTGAACAAAAATAAAAAGTGAGAAAAAAATTAGGAACTTTTAGAAACTAAATCCCTGAGAGCATGCTAATGGGTGTCCAACTAGCCTAAGTGCCTGTGTCCCAGACTGTTACTGCAAATGAAAAATCATACAAGTAGTGCAATCCAAGATGACTGGTAACTGATAGACGAAGATGACAGCTGCAGAGGATTTTGACAAGTCACACAATAATGGTTCAATTCATTTTTGATTGAACCACATCAGGAACCACATCTTGATACACATCCTTTCCACTATCTACCTTTAAGGTACTACCTTCCTCACCCCAGACTCAGTGAGCTGTGAGGTTCTCTCTCAGCAGATACACTGGCACATGAAGGCCCTAGGCAGGAAATGCTGTGACTGGAGAGCTCATTAGACAGGGTCCTGCATGAGGGAGGGCTGAGACATTGCCTGCAGGGACTCTGTAATGAGAATAGGCATGGGGGCTCATGGCTTCCATGGGCAAATCTCCTCTCCATAAAGTTTGCCTGTAAAGACCAGAAGGAAGCACATGTGCTTTTACAGCATCAATATCAACAAAATGCCCTCACCGATGTAGAATACAAATCTTCCAGTTGTCTTTAACTTGTCCCTGAAGACTAAAAACATTCTTTATTCTCTTGTCATCCATTGTGCATCTAAATGAACTTAATTAACTTGGAATACATGGCTGTTTAAATATTTTTTCTGCCTTTAGCAGGTCAATTTTTACTGTCTATATGCATTTGTGTGATGGATGCTACATAACTGTAGATAATGATCACACCAACAATGGGCCAGACATTCCTAAATATTTAGCAAACACCTAACAAGCAACACAGCCCACCTCTCCACATGTGCAAACCTTCGCCAACACTAAATCTGAAGCAGCTGGATCTTGAAAATGTGCATTACGCTTGTATTAGCACTAAGAATAATAAAATACAAAGAGATGGTGAATTTCTTATACATGTGTGATCAGATTGCAGCTAGCTATGAAACTCTTCAGGAAATTCCTCTATTTTAACAGTAAAATCTGGACACCTATGGAAAGCTTTACACATCATACAAGTAAACTGCATTTGAAGTTTTACTGGCAGTACCTAGTTCTCATTGTATACAATACAATAAGAAAAAAAAAACATGCATTGCAAAGAACAAAGTCAAGTAAGGGAGGTTTCCTGTAATCACACATAAACCCGTATCACGGGATGGAATCAGGACACAGTAAAAAATGAATGTGTACAAAATATGTGTTTTGTGTACAAATGGTGTCTACCACTTAAGGCAATGCCATCGACATTATGAAATGTAATATACAAGACTAATGATTCAGTAACATTGATAAAACGTGATGTACCTATACCAGTAATGCCTAACCTGGGGATATCACCCTAAAAATGTCAGCACCAAAGCACCAACATCTCTGTCCAAGGAGAAGGAGAAGGCTAGTAAAAACAAATGGGCCCTATTTTCCACTTATTTGTAATGATACGGCATTATGTATTTTTGTCATGTCAAAAATGATGCTATAATCACACTTCCTGTAATTACACCTATTTCATATTTTCATTTTTACTCTTCAATAGACATTATTTTCATATTATATGTCACTTAACTGAAGAGTCATTTTTAACACAATTGTGCAAAATGGAATTGGAAAATCCAGGCTCATGTTTCACCCAAGCATTTTAAAGGCAGTTTATCTTTTGTAGAGGAATATGCTGTGGTACCATGTGATTGGGATGACACAAATCATTTCTGATTCATGATTGACTCTAATAAGGTGATAACGTGTGCACATAACCCAGCAGCAGTGTCAACAAGCAGATATGCATAAAAACCTGACTCATTGTGACTACCTTTATTGCTCAGCATGACTGTGGCTACTTGGTTATACTTAGATTGTGATTAATTCATAAGATATTGTTTAGATCACGGCTGTACTATCCAATTGTTTGTTTTAGCAGTTGGAAATCTAGGAGATTCTTGTAAATATATATATTTTTGAAATGTGTTTTAAATTAGAGATCAAAATAACCTTTAAGTAATTTTACAGCTATATATATACATTATTAACATGCTGTTATTTAAAAAATATATTCCAGCCACACATCTCACCAGGTAGGCTGAAGTACCAGCTCCTTCATCCAGGCTAGTTGGGTGGTGTACTGGCGTGGTCAGTACAGTTCCATTACACAGTACTGATGTGATTCTAAACTCACATTTCATGGGGATTATTAAATCTAACCTCTGGTGGTGTATCTCACTCCCTGATATCCTACAGGACTCATTACAGTCTTCAGTACCCACTTCTCTCCCTGTTCCCCTCTTCTCAGAGCCTCTTATTTTTCATTTCCTGCACTCAAACCTCTTTCCTGTGTCCAGGCTCCTTCACGCCTCTTCCTTTCAGTCGGCAGGGTGGTTTGATGTGTCACAGATGTGCTCTATAAACTCTCAATGGCACAGATACTTGGAGAGGCTGCCATTGCTGTCTGCACTTCCCTTAGCTTCAAGAGACACTTTCTGCTTGAATAATGCAATTGCAGTGGTTCAAAACCACCCCTCAGCCCACTGTTAACCTTGTTTGAATTTGGTTGAATTATAATTCCTGTATTTTGGGAAGTACCATTTTTCTTCATGTGCGGGCATAAACATGAAAAGATGTTGTAAAAACAATAATATCAATATTTATTAGTTATTGTGCAATCATAACTAATAATGCTTACCACAAGTTTAATATGCTTAGACCATGCTTTACATAATTGACTTTGGTTAGCCATAGCAGTACTTAACCATGCTTTTACATTGCTACAGTACAGGTTGCTAATCTTACCAAGTTATTGCTACAGTCATGTTCTGCTGCAGGTACCTTTTTTAAGGATGCCCTTTGTGTTGAATGTAATCCAATAATCTAATCCACTCCAAGAACATGCTGAAGATTACTGCATTATTCTAAAGCAGCACAGGTCTCATGTAAATAATAAAGAAGTGCAGTGTATAAATCAATCCCTGAAAGGATCATTGGACAATGCGCTCTCCTGCACTCTGCCAGATACCCACGGCACAGCTTAAACGACTCCAAAAGCATGGCCTATATCACCTGAACCACATTCTCCACTTGGCATTGCTTGAAAGAACACTCTGGCGCTCAAAGTAACTTCACTATTCACTCGAGATAATAAGAAACAGACTGACTCAGCTGCAAAGGGAGCTGCTGAAATGTTTCTTTTTTCATCAGCTCAGGTCAAGCGGGCAGTAAAGTGGGCTAGTACATAGTCCTGTAATTGTTTACACTATGTAACACAATTTTTGTTCCTGGGTAGTAAGTGTTATTTCCTAATTGCTTATGCCTCAAAAGTATAGAAAATGGTTATTATTCCCCACAAACTTTGCTTTTGTGACCAGGATAGTGATATTTCAAAATATCACTATTTCCAATGGGTAAATGGGCAAATGTGTGTCTTTTCGTTCACATAAAATCAGAAAAAAACAACATATGAATCCAAATTAACATGTATTTATACTAAAGTAATACAAAGATGACTACAAAAGATTTAGAAGTGAGTAGTTTTTCAAGATTTACAATTATACTGTATTTACAGCAAAACCGGTACAGCACAGGGGAAAATATAGTGCTTGTGGATGGTTGGAGAATGAGGTCCGCTGTCGTTCTATCTGTGCTGTTCTTATACACGGCACATAAAGCACAGGAAGTTCCTTTAAAGGTGAAGGAATGAAAGCACTAGAGGCTGAAGCCCTCTGTCTGTCTGTATATCTGTCTATTGACAAGTCAGGTACAGCACATGGATTATGAGTCTTTGAAAATGAATTCTTGAAAGTCTAATTCTAACCTTCTATTCCAAAGTATTTAGGAGCCAGATTTAAACAAAATTTACATCCATCTCTTTTTCTCTAAATAGTGGTGTTGTAGGATTTCATTTGATTTCTATTTTTTCCTCTTTTTTCAATTGTTTCAGGTCATGACGTTGACATAAAGTGAACGGGATTGACATTTGAGAGCATATCATGAAGCATGAATCTTTATTTTTTTTTTATTTTGGTCTACATTTTAACCCATCGTCCGTGTGGTTGCAGGATGTCACATTCTCACAGTGCCCCAAAACAGACAGTATGATTTCTCAGCGAAACAAAAATGTGTTTTATTCCTACTTTTAAAAAGGTAAACAAAACAAACATCTAGAGAAAGCTGCAAGTAATTACCTTTGTGATCTGCTTAGAAGTTCAAACATTTAGAAAGTTGTTTAATTGAAACTAAAACAAACTGTTGGTATGCACATTCTATGTAAAGTTAGCTATAATACTATTCACATGCTATACAGTATATTCTCCAAAAGATAATTGTATAAACTGTGAAAGCAATAGTACAAGTATTTGGTTTACATTGTGGCGTTTTCATTTAGTTAGGGTCATGCAGAGTTTGATGGGAATATGTATACAGACATACAAATGTAGGAAGTAGAGTATGTCACTGTGATTTATATTTATTACTTTTAGATATGTATTATAGTAATTATGGATATACATATTATAATGTAATAAGAAGAGGATGTGGGAAGTGGTCCTAAAGGTCTGCAACTGTTAAAAAAAAAAATTAAAAAACCATGCAGTACATAAACATGTAAAACAATGTGCATTTACATTTGTATCTGGATACATGCATCGATACATTTATTGTGTGATGTCCAAACTTTTGTCAGTTCCATACTTGGTGTAGTTATGTAATTTATCCAAGCTTTTTTTTCTTTTCTTGCAGTGGATTAGATTGTCGGTTTTCAGGCTACCTTATATAACATACTTTACAAAACAAAAAAAAAAAAAAAAAAGGTAGAAAAACAACACATATATAAAAAAAAAAAACATGTACTTTTCATTTACTGTTTATAGATAGCACCCTGGAAAGCATTTAAATTGCAGATATTTTTAATTGTTACCAGTAGCAAAAGTTACACGTACCTCCACATTTTTAATCCAATGTTATAACTCAAAATAAAATAAGAACATCACACCCTATATATATATATATATATATATATATATATATATATATATATATTATTATAATTATATATATATATTATATATATATATAATATATATAATATATATATATATATATATATATATTATATATATATATTATATATATATTGCTAAATTAACATCTCGCGCTACAATGATCACTCATCAAAAGGTAGCATTTCAGACTGTATAATAAGCTCAGCATTCTTTGCAGAAATTAAACTTCAGTTATAAAACAGATAATGAATAGATGTATGATGAAATAACAAGTAGAAAATTAGATATTCCTTGCATTGCAAGCTGTACAAGACCCACCAGGTTTACCTCAGGCTTGCCACAGGAGCCCCACCTATGTTAAGGCTTTGTGAACAGGGCCTGCAGTTATACAAATTCAAGCCTCCATTGATGCCTGTTAAGTTTAGAACCTTTACAGTTTTAGTCCCATCGATGGGTTGTCATGACATTTATAAACTGCTCAAGCTCTTGTGTGTTTGTGAGTTACCTTGATGGAACCAGGGTCCCTTGACAGAAGTACATCCCTATGAAATTCTCCTCTCCTCTAAACCCCAAGGTGAATCTCTAAGCAGCAGGCCTGCCTTCAGAGCTCAGCTTCAACCCCAGACCACACTGCTTCTAAACCCTTAATTCCTGCCACTAGACCACAATCCCCTCCAAGCTATTACACTGTGAATTGTTTTTAATATTGCACAAGGCCAATAAGCTTTAGTTTCTGTTTTTTTTTTTCCTTTGACAACGGTTTTGCTGTAATCTTCTTGAGGTTTTGGCAAGCATGTCAGCCACAGTTTGGTGCTGGTCACAATGTTAGACATATCCATGGTTTTAAAATATTTATAAACATGTGAGTATGTTTATTGTAAAAATCTGTCCCCTCCACACACACTAACCAAAGCTGATGTCAGAACCAAAGTATATTCATCACATTGCCAGCCCTTCAATCTGGGCACTCTGTATCAGTCTGTTATATTCTGTATTAGGTTACTGGTAGGGATATGGTTTTATTATATGATAAGTGGAATCTGTTTTCATTAGGGTTCAAAATGTTTATATCCTTTGACATATAGGACTCTCGCCACCTTTGATATACAGGAACATAACATTTTTACACACCTCAAGTTGGCATTGCCCAAAATGTAGTCTAAATTGAGTGAATTCTTGTATTCCAGTTACTTGTGAAAAGGTAATTACAACACTCTTTACCCATAGTAACAACAGGCACTGATTTGGCATCTTTATTGAGTTGTTTCTGATGGAGAACAGCATTTGAACTGAATTACTTTACTGATCATTGCTGTTGAGAAGTGTGTGGAGGTTTGGCACATCTAAGATGTGTGTTGTCTTTTTTATGCTTGTGTTTCAGGGCTCAGATCCAGCACCTTTCAAAACAATACAGTAAACATGTAATTCAGGGGTTGCTGTGGATTGAAAATGTGATAGCGATTTTAGGCTATTTTAAAATGGATTAACATTTGTTATTATTATATTTACATTGTCAATATTCTGAATCATCAAAGCATAATTTTAGTAGCCTAGTGCTCCATTTTGGGGGAGACAAATTTAAATTCACAGGAATTCACCCTTCTTTAATGCATGTCTCCTAGATGTATAGGTATTCAAAATTATTTAACATAAATCACATGAGCAAATGTGAAATTTCCCAATTTAACATAACTAATGCATTTTTTTTTTTTTTTTTTTATAAAACATAAAGTGCAGGTATTGAATTTCGAGTTGGATAAACAGAAAACGAGAAAATTAGGCTTTGTAGAGGTACTGTAATAATAAACAATTCCTTCTGAGTGAGTGTTTTCACTCGCTAATTGTTTATTTATTTTCACGTTACCTACTTCAAACCACTTAGTGGTTCTTCCAATCCATTCCAGGCCAGGGTCTTGTTCTAAACATTTCCATAATGTAATCAGGTTATAATCTAGTAGGTTCAATTAAATAACCAAGAACCAGGTTCAGCAAAGGTTCTAGTGTGTAATCAACTGTTAACCCCTGCAGTCTCCTCATTTCTTTTGCTGGACCTGCATTTAAATGGAGGCCACCATGCACTGTAGGTCCTGTTACCAATAAAACTACTATTAGGAAAATCCCAGCATTCATTTGACTAGTAGTAAACTGCATTGTGCACCATGCTAGAGGAATTACAGCCAAGACATTTTTTCTACTGTCTAATTTCCCAATATCACAATCCTCCACCACACACACACACACACACACACACATATGGGGTCCACATGTACCTCACATACCACACACAACTGTTACACTGACACACTCTCATGGCGCAACACACTCTACAAAGCACTTTAATAAGAACCAGCCCACCCTAGGGAGGCAGTTTGGGGTAATTGCAGAGGTTGACTGACTGATTCACAGATGCGACAGATGCATACCTTTTTAGCTTTCTGAGTGTCGTTATTGTAATTATCCAGGAAGAGATCAACTTGTTGGACATTGTTTAAAGAAACAGGAGCAGAGTAATGTCTGTTGACTTGAGACGTTGCCTCACGCTAAGATAATGACCCTGGGAGGGGGCGAAGTTATATCTGAGTTACAGGTTTCTCTGTCACATCTGGGTAATATTATCTTGTTTTAAATAATTTGACAAATAGAAAAGAAAGAAAAACACAAATAATTCTGTTATATTATGTGTATTGATTACATGTTTTGTTTAATGTATTTGTGTTGTTTTGAAGAAATAAGTATCTCAAATTAAACACGATCTTGGGGCAAGATGCTAATTTTGTTTTTTATAATACATTTTTTTTGTCATGTAATGAATTCCTTTACAAAAAAAAATAATTAAATATTTTAAAAGTAGTGTAAATAAAGAAACCGCAATTAAAACATATGGCTACTGTGTGCTATGCTATGCAAAAACGCCAAATAAAAGATAATAAAAATAAATTTAAACAGGAGTAAAAGTGAACAAATGAGCAAAATGTGTTGAGTTCCTAGTGTAATTTAGTTTTTAGTTGCATTTTACAACCAGAATGCTAGACATTATATACAACTATCCTAGTTTTAAAGCCTTAGATTAAAATGACAAAAGTGTATCTGTTAATGTAAATAAACAAAAGGGGTCCAAGTCGCTGCCAAAAATATTTGTACATTTCTCTGTTCCCAAAAATCACTGGAGATTTTAACAACACTTGAAAACAAATTCCAAAATAAGCCTGTAAGAAAGTACAAAAAGTATACAAAGCTGACAAAGTTGTAATGCCCCCTGTACCTCCAAATCCATGTACACTTTTGGTTCCAGCCCCACCCTTTTAAATAGCTGTTTTTTGTAAAACTTTAACAGGTTATTTTTTGTTTTCACTCTAAAGAGAATTTGTAATAAAATATCCCTCGTAAAGTATGCTGCAAACTGGTCCATATGGAAAACAACAACATTATAACTGCGGTAAATTTGTCACCACAAAAGCGTTGTGGTTATACACCATTTTCTACTGCATAGTAACTTTTGTTTAGCTACACTTTCACAACATTGTAACTGTAATTTGAGAGCACTATACAATAATAGCACAACAATAATTGTAGGTTATAGTGCAGGAACAGCAGTTAAAATAATGTTTTTAGTATAAATAATTGAATGCACTTTCATATATCTGCAGCAGGTTTTTATTATTGGTAGTAAAATAAACTGGGGGTTTTAATTATTTATAATGTATTTGTAATTAAAATCATGCTATCAAATGCAAGCTATTATTATATCAAGCCCGCTCCTACACTGTGTATAACACAACTAAGTAACATATAGCTGAGTAACAGCATTTAATAAAAAATATTCAAATCTAATATATACAAAATATATTAAAATATTTTTAACTAACTGGGGTTTTAACTAAGCCTGATTAACACTAATAATGGACTACCTTAGTGCTAATTGGGGTCAGTGAAACCTTAAAAAAGTGACAACAAAAACAGTGTCCAAAAAATGCAAATATCAAATTGCTGTCCTGCTTGTCTCTGGCTGTTCAGTAGCCCTGTCCCACTAAACCTGTCTATAGTTCTGGAAATCCAAGGGGGTTATTGTCATTGCTTGCAAGGGGTACCCAAGGTGCAAAATCTCTTTTAACCCCTTTAGATAAAGTATGGCTAGGGTCCCACCCATTCTATCTCTGTTAGATGGTTACTGTATTTAAACAGGTCCTTCTTGTGATATATGATAAAGTCAGTAATGGCTTTCATAATCTTCTACATTTCTATCAACTTGCTGTTTCCTTTTTTTTTTTTAAACTACAGGAATGTAAAATATTTGACTTGTTTAGCAAGCTTCTAAACAATATTTCAGGCTGCTAACAAACAACTTTGTACTACTCGCAGCTGCTGGCTTTTATAATTATGGGACATGATTTCAATCTAGATGTCCATTAACACATACTTTTGTCAAAGTAATAACCACTTCAAAGTGGTTAAAATAAGTGAATTACTTAACTGGATCATATTGGTTCATCTAATCATGGTGTAGGTCCATCTCCATACATCCAGCAAGCAGCTCCCATAGTTTACACTTGCCACAAAAGCAGACATGTCCAGGGGCTACAAAAAACAGCAGATAAATAGCACACAGCTTTTTTTTCTGTAACAGTTAATTTTAAGCATATGTAACTGAATATGAGCCAACACATGATTTTCCATCAAATGTGACGAAGTAAACTGCAATAATACATTCAGTATGTTCCTTTTCTTGGTGATACTGCCATGGGTCATGATAGATGAATGTTAGGTTTAGGGTTTAATGCACTGCAAATGTGGAATGCATAATGAATTGAGGCTCGCTTCCCGTGAATTTAATGCGGAAACATGCGCTAGTGACCCTCTACAAACTTACACTGGAGCTCAGGAAGCAAAACATGAAGTGAAGAGGATGCTCCCATTTTATCTGCACAGTATGTAGAAGGTTTTATGGGAAGTAATCACAGATTCTATTTTTTTAAACATGGGTCATAAAGTAGCAACCTTAGAACATATTTAGAGGCCACAGCATGGCTTGGACCTATTACAGGTCTCCCTGAGCTAAAGATCTCTCAGCATGGGATAAACGAGTTGGATTTTTTACACCCTGTGCGAAGAACTAAGATACAAAACAGATTACTGGAGACTTAAAAGCATCCAACCCCTAACACTAGACCTGCCTACATCACATCATAAAAGGACATACTGTTTGGGAAAAGAACTACTTGCTAAGAAAGCCATAGTTTATCTTTTTAGTTATTTAATTTGTCACGGTACTGATTTAATTTTGTTATATGTTACTGAATTATGATACAGGTGCCTACCCCCACCCCCCACCCCCAAGACCCGTATGAAAAACAAGATTGTACACATTAAGAGGATTGTGAACATTTAATACATAGTTTTTTATGAAACATTTTTCTTTAATGTGATAAGGTTGTGTATTTTTCACATTTTAACAGCAAGTGGTATTGAAACGATGACACACTCATGTTTAAACCCATCAAAAGACTACAGCATTACAGAACACATTTTGCATAGATGTCCTGATATGCATTCAGGTAGCTTGACCTACCCCTTTCATTTATGTGACTACATCGACCATAGTTCACTGTAATGTGCGGTAAAAAAAAAAAAAAAAAACTAAATAAAAAAACAAACGGAACTGTCCAAATCTGTCCCAGTGAAGCCGGAGCCATATGGTCACCCTGTGTGTGGATGACAAGTTGCACAGGATGTGTGTGTGTTTCCAGACATCAACCAGGAGGAAATGATGCATTCAGTATTCAGGGGGCTAAAATGACCTCACTTCCTACAGCTCTAATTCTCTTCAATAAATTAGCTATGTTAAGTAGCTCAGTCACTTCTGGTGGATTGTGCGAGCAACACCAGCGTTAATGAGATCTTTCCTCACACCTGGTCAGACAGCATACCAGCAGGATTTACTGGCCTCTAATGGGGCTGTAAAAAAGACAATTAGGGCTGTTCTCACCTGCTAATGATGCCCTAATCACCTTTCTCTCTGAACTGGAAGTCACTCACCCAAGAGCTCACATGTCAGAACAAGCGGTTATTATAGATGGATTTGAATTGAAGTCTGCAGGGATTAGAGATAAAAAGTGTAGTGGAATTCACTAATCACATTTGAAGGTACACTTGTCTGCGGATACTAGACAGAAGGCTTCTGTCTCCATTGCTGTTGGTCCTTTTCCTAACACCACTTTTCAAAACACCACCACCAGCACAATTCATAGAGTACCGGTACATGCATGGAACCTGTACTCCACCTCTATATTCTTTCCATTTCTCTAAAAAAGGATGATTTTTTTGTCAACAAAAAGGGATGGTATTTGGCCACCTTGCTCCACTCCACGATGTAAAACAAAATAAAGAGAGAAAAAACCTTCATCTTCAGATCTGGTGCCAGTTAATATCGGATCAGCTGGCAGGAGGCCAGGTCGTCCTTTTGAACTGCTCATCTCCAAAAACATCAGAGAGAGATACAGCAAGAGAGAAAACATTTTAAACCCAAGATTTCCCTTCCTCTCAGTTAAACACAGAGACAGAGAGAAAGCGAGAGATTTACAGAAAGAGTTAATCCATCAGTGGAGCCGAAGGACCAGAGAGATATTGGCTTTGGAGATAGTGAACATCCCTCATTCCTGGGTGGCTGGATTGGCTGTTTGACGTGTTGGCTTCTTCCTAAAGGATAACACTAATACATTTCATTCCAGCTGCTTTTGGCCTCTTGGTGAAAAGTGTCAAAACACCAAACATCACAAAAATAAGAAATACAATCCACATGGCAAAGCATCAGTCTTCAGGGGGAGAGAGAGAGAGAGAGAGAGAGAGAGAGAGAGAGAGAGAGAGAGAGAGAGAGAGAGAGAGAGAGAGTATTATTTTACAATTACATCTTGATTCTGACAAGATAACCACACATCCTAATATGGGTAATAACCAAGTTTTTATCTCTCTTTTATCATCAAGACTTCTTTTTCACTGACTCAGTGGAGCCAGTATATCATTGATTGATGGTTCCTGAATGATGTTAGTAACACTAGCAATATAACAACTCCTTTACATCCAAACAATCATACATAAATATTAATAACACACTGTCAACTTCAAGTTCAATAACAGCCTCTCCTACAAAAACATGAAGAAGCTCAAAGAAATAAAACAAAAACAAAATTAACATTGAGAGAATTAGTTCAAGCATGTTCAAATATGACAGCTGAAGTATGCTCTGTCTTTAAAAAGGGGAGTGTTCGCTCATAGCACATTTATTGTCTTCTGTAAGCACTAATAAGTTCATTTTATGCCACTGATTGATGGCGATGAATTCCTGTTAAATGAGGTATTTTTTCAGCCCTAATAGAAAGCACCTTTCTTCTCAGGATAGATTAACTGAAATGATCATGTTTCCATGTATGTGTGTATTGGCAACTGCATTTGAAAGTGCACTAAATTGGTAGAAACAAACAAAAACCCTGTCAGTTAGAGTGCACAGGAAATTAAGTGCTGCTCCCCCTGGTGTGCCACAGCAGCAATTGCAACTATGAACCGTTTTATTATACGTTGTGTGTAATTGTTGTTATAAGAGATGTCATCCCTTGAAGTTTGGGGTAAAGGACCACAACACAAAGCTGAGCTGTTAAAAAAGCTGTTAAAATTTATATTATAATAAGAGACACCCTACACATGATGTATTAACTGCCTATAAATCACAAAAGCACAGGTTGTACTCATGAATTACTAATAAACTTTTTTTCTAAATACATACTATACTATATATATATATATATATATATATATATATATATATATATATATATATATATATATATATATATATATATATATATATCTCCAGGCACCCCTATATAGCCAGACACGCCCATCACCACAGTCAAAATTGTGGCAAGGTCAAATTAAAAAAAAACTGCCAACCTTGGTTAAGAGATATATATTATGGCATATTATCAAAGCATTTACTACAATACTAGAACAAAACAACCCAATAGTGTAATCCAGGGTCTCTTCAGCACCCTCACGGAGTTCAATAAAGAATGGAGTACATGCTTTGGAAATGACATCTTGGGTTTTCTTGAAATGGGATACTTTCCAGATACAACATTATTAGAATCTATTAACTAAATGAACATGTTTTCACTTTTGCATATTGGCTTTAAATTGTTCATAACCACATTTAACAGAAATGCTTATTTCCCAATGATTACATCTTTGTTCACAACCTATACACAATATTAGAATAGTTTGGTTACAGTTTGGATCAGTGGAAATTAATATGACAGTATCCCACCATGCACTGTACTTTATTTTAAAATAATGTGTTATGCCCGATATTAGTAGAGATGCATATTGCTAAACAGAAACAAAACAAGTATTTTGAAAAAAGTAAATGCAAACACACACACAAGTAGGGCCTTGTTTTGGGGTTTTATTTTTAATCAGGTGATGTCCCTTTAAACAAATTCAGCTGATTCTGTTTCATAATTAAACTCAGAAAAAGCTGTCAATTACAAAACAATTTTAGTTTTTACCTTTGTATCTTGCCTGAGCCTAATTCTTATTATTTCATACAGAGTACACTAGCAGCAAGTCCTTCAGACGACTGCTCAGAGTATTTCGCAAAAAATCTCACAAAGCGTTATGGGATATTGGAGAATACATGAAAAATGTAGTTCAGTATTAAAGCATCCACACTTCTGACCAACCTCACTAACTGATGCGATCTAGCTTAGAACCAGACTCGAGTTTACCCCGAGGTGGTCTCGAGTCTGGCTCTCGATTACGATATTAAATGCTGCTTAGTGCAGACGCTAACCATATTTAGCACTTTTAAGCCAGTTTAAAAGCAACTAATATGGTTTAAAGGCATAGTGTGGACAGGTCAATGATTATTTCTGTTTCTTTCTATACTGTTAACAATGTCTCCTTTTCAACAGTAAAAATGCCTTCCAAAAACTATATTTAGAAAGATTCTGAAAACTAGGAAAATGCTTCACCTGCTAATGCAAAGTCAAACTACATCATGTTATTACTTGGCATTTATCGAGTCTAATCTTTGTGTGTGTGTGTGTGTGTGTGTGTGTGTGTGTGTGTGTGTGTGTGTGTGTGTGTGTCAGTGGGGTATCTGGTAATGAGCCTCACTCACATATAATCTCTATGGCTGTTTAATACATGAAAATAGCTGTTTTCCTCAGGAATCATCCATCGGTATTTGGATAAGAGTCTGGTTCCTCGTACCACCTCCTTCGTTTCCTCTAATTGCCTCCAAAGTAAGGAGGGAGGTTCGTCTTTAAGATATATTTCATCCAAAACAGGACTACAGAGATTCTGCTGTATCTAGGATTGAGTGCTGGATGTCCCGGTGCAGTTTTCTATTTGGATGTAGAGAATCCCTTAACAATTCAACATATCTTTGAACTGTACAGAGTCTTTCTTTAACATCTTAAGCAAAAGTTATAAATGATCCACCTCACTTTGTAAAGTGGTTTATGAAACATCATACATCATTTAAACCAGCTCTGTCTATTATAACTCTCTGTACAAGAACATTCCTACTTGCACATTTTATTTTGCTGTAAGTGTTTCTAGATAACAGATCTTCACAGGTACTGTAACAGATGTGTGCAGTACCTGTTTGGTATGCCATGCTTTTCTACCAGGACTGTAAAATATATGAATTGCTGGTCCAGGACCTTTTTTTAAAGATCTAAGCAGTGGCAGATATATTTAGATGCCTTTTAGATGCTTCACGGTTCTCCATTCCCATGTTGGAATATTTTCGATTTTCGTCCTCTTCAAATGTTTTCCCCTGCACCTTATTCTATTTTCTTTAGTAATTCCACATCAATTTACAATTACAGTGTGCTCCAATTGGCTGCAAGAAAGCTTTGTGATTACTTTATTTACCATACAGTATTAAAAATCACTGAGGAAGCAGGACATCCACTGTAATTGGGGCTAAAGTTTCTTGGGTATAGTCTGGCATATGGAAGTGTAATACAATCTGGCACTACTGCTCTGTATTCATATAAGACCAGATGCTCTGGTATTTGGAGCCCTGTAAACTATAGAAAAGCAAAACAACAATTTAACACAGGACAATATTAAACAGTGCACACAACCCACGCTGTTGGCTTTTGAAGTCTATGGGTCTATTTAGAAGCATGGGTTAGATTGTCTAATTTCTGAAAGTAAAACAACTTAACCAGTTTACATTAGAAACAGAGTCTAAGCCCATTGAACAACATCAATGAAAACTATCAACAAACAAACTTTCTTCTTGCTTCAGTATTACCAGTTACTTACAATTAGGCCACCAACTGCAGTATATACTGTATGCCAGCGTCACATGCACACAGTCAGCACATGACAGCTCGGAATCTATCCATACTACCATAGCAGTCTTGTTTTGCAGTTGTTCATCACAGAAGACATGGTTCTTTGTTGGTTCAGTTTTAATCCTTAATGAGTAACACTTGCTAATTGCTTATATTTGTCATTTTGAAGACAAGGGTATGATTGTTGAGAAGCATCATGTCACCAGATATATTATGCATATTTAAATGTGCATTATTTATTTTTTAATTACAGAAAGCTTTACCAGGGTCCAAAAATTTTAATTATTTGTATAAACAGCACAGTAAAGAGAGCTGCATTGTAACTAAAGACAAATGTGTAATTACAGTATATTTTCCACATATTGCAACTTAAAATAAAGTATTATTTTTGATAGATAACAAAAAGGGTAAAAACTGAGAAAAAAAAGCTGAAATGCATTAAGTGAGGCGCATGAGATGAGTAATCGCCAGTGGGTCAAAACGGCTGTTTTCAATAGAAATCCTACAGCATTGCCAGGAATGAGCCAGAAAGAACTGTAGTTCTGGAAACCACATTACAGCCATGACCCCAATAAAAAGACAGATCCTTCAAATGGGAAGCATTCAGTACCTACAGTAGTGAAGGACCTGAGACAATTCATTCAATACCGGAAAACTACAACCAGGCAGCGTATAAACTCAATACACAAATAGACTATGCAAATTCAGAACATGCAGCAGAATGAAGATATGAGTAGGTTCAGTTGCATACGATATGTCTTTTTGTATTCTGAATAGTAAAAGCATATAAACATACTGCATAGCTAACAAAGGTTTCACTGTATGTAAACATGTTTAAACTTTATTAAAAATGATTATTAAAAAGTTGAATACTACCAAGTAAAAGCATGTTGTATTATTTGATTTGTTAAATCCCATATTTATCTCAATAAAAGGGGAAAGTGTGGCATACAGGTCTTGAAACCATCTCACTTTAGTAGGTTTAAAAATGTTAATTCTAAATTTAAGTCCTGTTCAGCTTCAAATTATGATTCCCCAAGCCACGTACTCATTTTCCCTTGGACAATTGTGGCTACTAGACCTGATGTTCAGTAGAAAAATAAATATTACATGATAACACACAGGCCTGCTTGTTACACATTGTGGGTCCCTGAAGAGTAACTGATCAGATTACTCCTCCTGATTTATAACTCAGCAGCTGTACTGGTGACATACAGGCCCCACAAGAACAAAACCAAAACAATAGGTGGGTCTTCATTTAGTAAAGTGATCCTCTTGTTACAAATGACTTCACAGGGTTTGAGTAGAGGGGCCAGTTATTATTGACAACCATCAAAAATGAATTACTCCAGGATATGGAATGGATGAGCTCTGCTTTAGGCAGAAGGAGGTGGAGCTTTGGAATTTAAGCACACATGTACTGGTTTACTGTGTCTCGGAGCCAATGGCACCATTTGTGATTACTTTTTCTAGAACTAGCTTTCAGTCTTTAATCATCATTATCAGCTAACAAAAAGTCCAACTTATATAAAATCAGTGTTGCCCTTTGCTATAATTTCAAGGTGAGGAACTAGAGCAAAAGTGTTGATGAAATAAGTAGGGTTCACAATACTATAATAATGAATGGGTCAGCTTGGTTTCATATGGAACATCTCAAGGTGTCCCGGCCTAGCGAAAAGTGACCCCTGACTTGTGAGCTGAACATACAGCTCTACTTTGAAACAATGACGCGATGGCTACTCTGGCAGCTCGCAGCACAGATGGCAGATTCCCATACTCTCTGGGCCAGGGTATGATAAATGAGAGGCAGGCTACTGTACCACTCAGTGTTATAAATATATCTGTTCCCCAGGGCCCACTTATTCTCACTGCTATTCCATAAAGCCCAGGTCTGGTTACACCTCTCCCACAGAATCCTGCTTGGAGAAGGGTTATAATTGTCTTTGTTACCGCTTGAAATCTCACAGACCTTGCTGGATCACCTTCTTTTTAAAAACCTGCTAAAAACCACACTGACAGCCTTAACTTATTTCCAAGGACAGAATGGCATTACTATCAGTCATGGTGGGAGTGGAGATGGATTCATTGTGATTTTGAAGTGCGACTGTATGCGTTTATTAATGTGTATGTGTGGACACGTGTATGTGTTTAGCACACATTCAGATAGCTTTAAAGATCTCACTCTGGGAAGAATGAAAACACCCACAGAGTGAAAGCATGTTTAAGGTTCTAACTTTTTCTTTATATTCTACAGTTAGGTATTTGTGGATTTTTTTTTTTTTTTTTTTTTTTTTTTTTTAATGTAGAGGCTTGTATGGCTTTGGGATTATAAAAAGATGCATTGGCTTATAGTACTGAAATACAGGGGATATAAAAATGGCCCAGATAATGAAAATTGTTGCTTATTTTTCTGATCGAAACACAATCAATCTGTATCAAATGGAATACCTTCCTCAGAGGAACGCAGGGGGTGGTGTTCATTCCACCTGTAGACCCGCACCTTGGTTCTGCCGACGTGTACAGACGTGCCAGTAATATTTTGATAACCCGCCAGTGCTGAGGTAGGTTGCTATAATTTATAGTCGCCATGGCACATACAACAGAAGAATCAAACCGAGCAGCTACCTTCAACATGAAATATTTTTCTGACAGAGCACTTGAAACACAGTACCAAAAACAAGCCGCTAAAACCGTCACTCTGTCCACCTATCTATTAAATCTCTTTATTAACCATACTTCAGCCAATACCATATCTATTTGGGGTGGAATACAAAAATGGAAACACTTGCAATGCTAAACATTTATTATTAGCAAACCTGTTTACTAAGGGTATGGGACAAAAAAATTACAAATCTCAGGTAAA
Source organism: Polyodon spathula (assembly GCF_017654505.1). Classification (NCBI taxonomy): domain Eukaryota; kingdom Metazoa; phylum Chordata; class Actinopteri; order Acipenseriformes; family Polyodontidae; genus Polyodon; species Polyodon spathula. The sequence goes on along the minus strand of NC_054556.1, from coordinate 9,647,788 downwards.
TATAAACATTAATTATACCTTAATTAAATATACTGCTGTTCACAAATATGCTGCAATATTCTCCTATTTGTAGGATTCTCAGGATTGCTCAAAATGCACTAGATTACACCTCTTATACAATTTGTGACAACCCACACATACACACACACACACACACACACACACACACACACACACACACACATTTATACTTACACAAGCAGTCAAGTGAAAATCAAATACATTTTCGCAGTTCATCTCTTTGGAGTTAATGCAGCAGTCTTGTTGTGTGGCTGGGGAGAGATGTCAATTATTGCACCACCAGGATGGCGATAAAATGAAGCTTTAATAGTTGTATTATTATGATTTGTCAATTGTATAATTGCATAACTGGTCTCAATGACTCTGCTTCTTCTGTTTGTGGTTTAAACTGAAGGGTAATTGTAAACAAATGTGTGTGGGGTTGGAGAGGTTCAAATCAAATGTACATTACACACACTGTTGAGAATTCAGCATCTGGTAAGCTGATCAAGATGGAAAATCCGTTTACTTCATTAGATACTGTATGTGTGTGTGTGCATGTGGATGTGAGTGTTTGGGTGTGTAAATGTATGTTCTTGTTCCAGCCAAAACTCTATTCAAGACTCTAATTGAGGTAAGAAAACAATTTAGGTTGAATAGTATTAACTTTTTTTATATATATCTTGGATATCCCCATTAAGTCACAGTATCGTTTAATTAATTGCAGTTACCCAGCTACACCTGCATTTGAGTACAGGATAAAAAGGGTTGCAAATGCTGAATGCTAAAATGAATACGCTGACCGGAACCATGTTGATTAGATCTGTAATCGTCCCACAATCTTCTGGAAATGAAACCGCTGTGACTAATGTCAAACGTGACTAAAACATTTGAAAATATATCACTTTACCGATTGTATAATGACATCACATATAAATTGTTCCCCCCATATATACCATATTCTACAAATTCATAATGGGTTCAAATTAAATACCATAGGAAAAAAAAATATCTGTTTCTATTGAATTCATATGGATTTAAGTAACACTTTTACTGGTATGTCATGTAAGAATATGTCAGTTTAATTTATATTATAATATATATCTTATGCTAGTTTTATGCTATATGTTTTCAAATGTCCTTTTATAGTTGACAACTTGTTACAATTAAGGCTGTTTTAGTTGAACTAAACACTTGAAATCAGAGAGGGCACTTCACTCAGCTTTAATTTTAATACAGAGGTGCTCTTTGTCAATGTAATATCCTCTTGTCAACATTGTTCAAATCACAGGGCTGCCTCAACTATAATGTTTACGTTATGTAGTCTGTAAGTTATAAATATTCCTCCAACCAATGGCTCTGAAAGCTTCGGGCCCAGAAAGACACCCTATTACTATCAACTGGTTCTCTAGAAATGCCAACTTAACAGCTGCCATACCATGCTCACTAATGGAAAATATATGTGTATGTAGGTATATATTCCATTAAAATCCTTTGCTTATATTTAAGAAGGGACAATTATCTGTTCAGTGATATCAACATATTCAATGAGTAAGGGATCTGAGGTCTAAGTTGGATACATGGGGCAATAAAAGTCCCACCCCCAGCTGTTATGTATTAAGGCAGGTGTCCAAGGCAGGTCAGTATTCATTATAAAGACTGTTATAGGCATCAGAGCCCAGAATCAACTGTTACCGCCTTCATTCAGGGATACACCAACCAGCAACAACAAACATTAAGAAAAGCAGAGGCATATAGAATATTAAAGGCATATAGAATATTAACTCATGTTTGTAACTCTTTTGCTAATGCATTGCTATGATTGAGGCTTGTCCTGTTGTGTCTCATAAGAGCCATAAAACACTTCAATAATATGGATCATATAGCAGCGCCATATTTTTTGCATGTATCTACCCCTGAGTCAGATTCAAACAGGGTCCTAAAGCCAATGAAATGCTTGCTGCACCAGACAGGTTCATTCAACCTTGTGTAGCTTGGGGGTGCTGAGCTTCGAATGATATTCATTCTTAGTCGTTAATATACAGACCCTGAAGCACTAGTAAAAGGTGACCGTACATTACCAGAACAGGTGGCATCTCAACCAATCATCCACTTTGTGCTATTAGCATATCCAGTGGGCATCTTGTTAACACATTTACAGCTCCCCAGTGCAATATAAAACCCTGAAATAGCCCTATAAATGATTGCGGTGACAGGGTGAATTGGCAGCAAAAGACATTGTTAACCATTGGGTGAGAGAGGAGCTGCCAAGTCACATGGACAGAGTTCCTTGGACAGATACATGGAAACATGCAAAATCCCAGATGTTGTTTTGACTCATGGCAACACATTTCCCGTGGTGCTGTCGCTAATTGGTTTCGATATCCAGCAGTGCCATGTTACTTTTCATTCTTTGTATTTCCAGAAAACATATTCCAAGATTATCCCTGTAGATGTGACAGCCTGTGTTGGTTAGTTTAATACACGCCATGTACTTCATAATGTGCTTCTATTAACTACAATCATTTCAATTGCATGTGAGTTACAATAAATAGGTGGTGATCTTCAGAAATAATATCTTTTAAATGACTTCTCTAAGAAATTCTTTAAAGAAACTGTTTTAGGAGTCAAGCGTTAAAATGCATTCAGTATGGAAAATATTCCAATCAGAGCTAAGCTTTCAGTACAAAAGAAAACGTGGGGAATGTTAAAGATATTTCCCAACCAAGTTATTTATTCAAATCCTTAGCAAACATTCCCATATACAAATAGACAGAAAACACCCTCAATTTGGGCAATTTTGGAAATAAACAATGAATACTTTCAGTTTCATTACATACAACACAACAGAACATGCAACAATGTTACTATTGTCCCATACTCTACCCCTACCTTGGACTTATATTAATCAGAAACAGTAGTGATTTACTTCAAGACATGACATATACAGCATCCTGAAACAAAAAATCACCAAGTAAGTGTGAAACAAGTGTGACAATAGGAGTTAATACATTTATTACTGGGGCAGTGCCTGTTAGTTCTTAAAATCTAATATATTTATATGAAGACCACTTTTCAAATCATAATTTTATTATGGTTCTAAAGTAAGAATTAAAATATATTTTAAAAATGTGTACTATCAAGTGATAACTAGGGTTGTTTGTTTTGATTTTCTTTGACCAAAATGAAGCACAACGACAAAATAAATTAGGAAAACTATTGAGAGGAAAGAGAGAGACAGGGAGAAAGAGAGGTGGGGAGATTTCAGAAAACTGCATTTTTTATCATTTTCCTATCGGTTGCCATAGAAACAGCTCCCCTCCAGCAAAAACATCCAGTGCAGTGAGTGTGACTCCAAGGTATGCAGTTCTTCAGAATGGGCAAGTCCATGCGTAAAGAGCCTCAAAAGAGATGCCAAGGATTGCTTTTAAACTGACAAATCAATACTCAGTTATTTTAACAATATTTCACTTTGTAATTCATGCTTGTTCCCTAATTCCTGCATACACATATTTTTGTTCTAACCTATCCACAGACCAAATGGAATTATTGCAAGCAAATAGTTTTTTTTCTTTTCTTTTTTTGTTTTTTTTTTTACTTTACTGTACTGCTGTCCTGTACTACTTCCATATTGTGAAGGCAGAAAGAAAGGATTGCTCATAAACTAGCTGAATATTGAAAAGGTGGTTCTTGGGTATTGAACATTGACCCCAATAATTCTTTAGGGCTTTCCCTAGAACCCTTGTTCGTATCAAGAAGCAACTTTTGTATTACATAATGGATTTAAAATGAAACTTTTGCAGCTCTCAGCAATCACATGTCAGTAGTTATTTTCAGTATTAACATATTGAAAAAAAATGATGCCACATTTGTATTAGTAGAGAAGAAACTACATTACTTCTAGTTTTCTTCTTTTACTTAGGGAAAGAAAACATTACACTATGTATCACAATTTTTGTTCCTGGGTAGTAAGTGTTATTTCCTAATTGCTTATGCCTCAAAAGTATAGAAAATGGCTATTATTCCCCACAAACTTTGCTTTTGTGACCAGGACAGGTACATTTCAAAATATCACTATTTCCAATGAGAAAACAGGCGCTTTTGTGTCTTTGTGTTCACATAAAGTCAGAAAAATACAACATATGAATCCAAATTAACATGTATTTATATTAAAGTAATACAAAAACGACTACAAAAGATTTAGAAGTGAGTCGTTTTTCGAGATTTATGAAAATTTTTATTTATCAAAATATCACTGTCCTGGTCACAAAAGCAAAGTTTGTGGGGAATAATAGCCATTTTCTATACTTTTGAGGCATAAGCAATTAGAAAATAACACTTACTACCCAGGAACCAAAAAAAATTGTTACACTGTGTTATCATATATACAGACACGCAGTCTCACAAATACAATCCTACATGTCTTCTTACAACTCTGTCACTCCATGAACTACACAGGCATGCTCCTATTACTACCAGCTCCAACAGAAGGAGGTTACAAATATCTTCTCCAGCCTCCACTGCTGCTCAGGGAAGAAAAAAAAAACTCATCAAAATTTGTGTCCCCTGAGTGAAGTTGAAAAAAGAAAACAATTGGATTCAGATTTTTTGAAAGGTTAATGCATGATTTCTGGGGCCTCTAAGTGCCTCATCTGGTCAAGGCATGGCAGTGTGGTGTACAGCGTGAGTCAGACAGTCAGAGGAGCACAAGTTAATTTCCTGGCTTTGTGAAGAATCCAGTCATCGCTGGGGATTCCACAAGAAGCTTGGCTCTGGCGCTACAGTGGCATCTACTGGTCTGGGCCTGGCAGGATGGTCATTGTCCTCAAAGGGCCATTAGCTTGCAAACATCCGCTGTCTGGGATCTGGGTGCAAAGAAATGATTGGCTTGGCAGTGGGGTCAAAGGCTGCCCAATGACCTCAAATTTTCTTGAGATGGTATGGGGAGATATTGCAGTGAGGGGAAATAATTGTACATTCTTAATTGATGAGAAAAACATTTTGACTAAAATTGGTTTATACAGTTATCATAAAACTAAAGAAAAACCAACACATATGTCCTTATAAAGCCACACTGTGTTTTTACCATAGTGTAGTGCAGTAAATCTTTTTAAAAGGTGTACTGTGTCTGTGTGTGCGTGTGCGTGTGTGTGCGTGTGGGTGTGTGCGTGCTTGTGAGTGTGTGCGTGAGCGTGTGTGCGGGCATGCGTGCATGTGCGTGTGTGTGTGCGTGCATGTGTGTGTGTGTGTGTGTGTGTGTTGGGGGGGGGGGGGTGGTTGGGGGGGCTGATGTCAATGGTTCTTTCCTATGCACAAACTGTAAAACTGATTCTGGATGATTCAGTTCCACATCACTTGTTAAAGAAGAACGGAACTATTAACCAAGTGCCCTGGAAAATGGTCCCATGGAAGCTTTACTTCCACTTGCTTCATGCTTCACTGGAAATCAGACCTTACATTCAAAAGGCCACCCTATCTAAACAAGTTCATTTCCACATCCCAGCATGGGCACAGAACATCCTGGCAAATGTGTTTGTCTCAACACAGAAAACAATCCTGTACTGACATCTTCAGTGAAAAGAGAACACAACAGAATGGGCAAACCACTTTACACACATATGGCCCCTGCATTTACTAGAACAAATTGGGGTAAGAGTTTATCAAAGAATGGTAATGCATAGTGAAAGGATGGTAAAGCACAGTAAAGCACTGAGAATTATGTTCACAAGCACACTGATTTGCTTTACATTAAATTCAATAGAATTTTCCTTTTTTGGTTATGATAGCCTATTCTCCCAAGCCTGGGTTAATGGTTTCTCAGAGAATAAGAGGCCCCAGAGGTATATCACAACAAGGCAAGTTGTCTATTTTGTGTAATTTTTTGGTTTGTTTCATATTGTGTAAATATACATTTATGAAATACAAGTATCATTGTTCAAATGTTTTAAATGCAAAGGTTAAACCTTTATAGGCATTGTAATGCTTTCCTATCAAAATGTGGGTGATTTATAAGCCTGCTCTTTCTATTAGTCACTCACAAAGACACAAGCACAAGCATGCAGTCATACACCCTTGCACAGATTTACTTTTACAGCCTTCATCTTTGTTAACATTAATATGAGATCAAATTTATGCAGATAACCAAAATATTGTAGGTGCTCCACTTATTAATCAGTTTCCTACAGGAAAGGCATGGTGGATTAAGCAAAATGTAAATACAACCAATACACAATAGAGGCATTGTGTGCTTAAAGGACAGTGCTGCTTTACATAATTATACATTTTCAGAGAGGAGTCTCCCTTTTGTTCGCTTCCAGATTGACGGCACTATGCTGGCCGATAAGGTCACACATAGCCATTTTGAATGGGTGCCAGCCACTCCATTACAGCCTCCATTCTAATCCCCCCCCCCAAACCAGTCTCAAAGTAGAAACTCATTTTTATAAGTCTGGAAAGGTCAGGACTAGTTAAAACCTTTTTTTTTTTCTTTATAATGTTAGTGTTTATGAACTGTGGTCTTCAAATTATAAGGGTCTACTGGGGAGAACCCTTGTGTGTCCAGCAACTCAGTAACAAACAGTCTATTTCCAAGGTGCAAATGTACAATACATCAGAACATGTGCATGGTCAGGGTTCATTTCCTGGCACATGCCCACGATCTGCCAAAAATATGGACCTCTCAAAAACCTTGGGGGTCAACGGTTACTTAAAGGGATAACAACAAGCATTTATTTAAGTAACTAATAAAAGGGGGGCTGTTATGTATATAGTATAATAGGGTTTGCTACAAAATGTGGTTGACTGTGATTACATTGGCAGGTGCTGGAAACCAGAAGGACAGTCTTTCTGAAGTGGCAGCTCTGGTGGATCTCAATACACAGGACTGCATATTTCCCATGGTACATTATCTGCGTATAAAAATATTATGGTCCCTTGTGAGGCTATTATAAGCAGGAAATTGGAAATAAATTTCCCTTTAAGATCCTTGCTGCAGTTTCAAGGTCCATGTTCTGGGTGGTGCTGAGTGCTCTGTAAAAGCATCATTCACATAACCAAACTGACAATATTGTGTTCTATTAAAAAAAAAAAAAAAAAAAGTGTACTGAAATAAAAGTATGTTCCAGATTTTCAATACCTAATACTACAATGTCACAGCCTGTAGTTTACAACCTGGGGGGAAAAAAAACAAACTTTTTCTATATAAAGTTTATAAAATTGCTTTTACAAGACAGAGCCTCCAGTTTGATTTATGGGTCCTCACTTTCATCAGCTAGGCTCGGCTCAAAGCAATAGGCTCAAAGCAATTGAGCAGAAAAATGTCATTTCAAAGAAATAAAGAGCTGATATAACAGAACGGGCTATTTCAAAGGAAAATAAAGCCTTGACAATGTTAGAGTTTTTATTGCACGCTAGTTGCTTTGTCAGAACGGTGGTACTTTCCCTGTGCTGTCAAGTTAAATTGCCGATAATAGCTTCCACTGCTTAATGGAATGAGTAATAAATGGAGAGTCAAACTAACTTTGACAAGTTATGACATTTAGTTTTTATTAAAATTTCCTAAGCAACCAGGTAAATTCAGATTGTGTTCCCACCACAAGTTAAATTTGATTATTATTATTATTATTATTATTATTATTATTATTATTATTATTGTATTTCGCAATGTTCTTCAATTAACAGTATGGGTTTCAGTTAGTGACACATCCCATAGTCCTTCCATGCAGAATAGGTCAAAGACTTTAATCTCATAATACAAAATACTATGTAATCCCATAAAAAGGTTAAAGCAGTTCTGCTCATTTCATTTCTCTTAAGACTTGGTTGTAATTGTTTCCGTCTGAAGGTGCTGCTACTACGACTACTTCATCAGGAAATCCTAACCTAATTAAACCAAGTCACTCCTCTGCTTCCTGTGTCAATCTCCAACTGTCATAAGATATAAAGCAGACATACTGGGACTGACTCTGTTAGCGAATGTCAATCACTGGTGACAGCACACAGTTTAGAGAAACAAATCACCAGCAGAAATGCCCATTTGCTAATCTGTTAAAGTGTTTCTGGAAATTGTAATTAGAATCCCATTACTGTGTTTCCCAGTAATAGGGTTGAGAAATTAATTGTTATTTGGAAGGGGGGGAAAAGTATGTATGCCCCTATTTATTAAAACTCTTTCTTTCAGGGTATGATTTTTTAAACACAGTAATGCTATTAAGAAATTACTTCAGCTGACTTGGACATTTTTAAATGAAAGCTGTAATGACCGACAATAATGTTATATTATAATGTACTCTTAAATTTATTGGTGTGTTTTCATCAGTTGATTCTATCGTTTAGTATTTTTTGCATTCTGCTTTATCTGTGTATTGAAACCAGCTTTGTACTACATCCCTCTGTAACCCAAATTGCGTATGTCTCTGCTATATGCAGCAAAAGAAACTGACACCTTTAATCTTGAAATGAAAACACAATGGGTTATATTCACAAAGCTTTCATTCAGTTATTTAAAAAACAAACTGGTTTCAAAGTCAGTTTTTATCAATAAAATAAAGTTTGATATTGTTGTAATATCCCATGTTCTTAAGGAATTCATTAACAACTAAATATCAAACTAAATATAACTATCAAACTTTTATTCATGAAAACAGGCTTTGAAAAAACATTCATTTAAACAACTCAAGCTTTGTGAATAGAGCCCAACTGAATGCTAACCTTTTACTAGATGCATCCATAGAACTTTCTTATATATGTTTTGATTCAAACACATGCTCCCTTGAGAAAGATATGTACAACATATCAAAACATTGGGCAGCTGGCTCTTTGAGCTAATATATATATATATATATATATATATATATATATATATATATATATATATATATATATATATATATATAGATTATATATTATGTATATATTAGACAAAAAACTGGCAATTGCACATTTAAATAAAAAAAGAAGAAGCCTTGTGCAGCTTATACAACCTGAAAAGGGTGCTTTATTTAGGTGGTTAATTTCTACTTTGGACACAAGGCTACACAAACAAGTGGTACTGATTTTTGTTTTGTTTTTCTAAAAATTGATTCATATGCAACAAGCAGCCATAATTTATACATCAAAGTAAAAAAATAATAATAATAACCTTTCCTAAGCATATTCTATTTCAGGGGATCTTCAGAAAGCTGTGAGGTTAGCAGAATAGCAACAGTGTGGAGTGTGGGTTTCAAATTGGTAAACTCAGTATGAAGCTGCAAAGGATTAACTAAAGGTTATGGTACTACCAAGCTATTGTCAAACCTCCAATCACCCACAACCTATATGACATTAATTTTGTCCTGTCATTTCAGTTTTATAGTTTTCCTCGTTTTCTGTTCCTCTGTCACTGTTTAGGATGTCTAACATTTACTCGACAGTGCCTCCAACTGAAAGAGATGATACTTGCTATAAAGGGTAAAAAATACTGTAGGAATGCTTTTAGGACTGCTCTGAGCTTTGCATTGGGTAATAAGAGTAATATTTAATTTAACAAATATATTTGTTTAATGTCAAGCAAATTACTTTGGCTCATTTGGGGATACAAATAACAGCTTGATTTCAGATCTGGTCTGGATCTTCAACCTCAGCTAAATTCCAGCCTGAATCTCTTGCTTAACAAAGCTGCTGTTTCAGTAGGTAATCTTTCAGCTATGGACAAGTGAGTTTGTGTAAATCCCAGTTTGGACCTCTTAGTCTTGTGCTAACTAAACGGAAGAAGCATACTTTTGAAAACAATCTGAAAACAAAATACAAAAGTGATATATTTGCGGACTGCGGGGGACCACTGCTGTTTCCTAATCCCATTGCTGACTCACTCTGTCCAAATAACAATCAACCAACAAACAACTTCAGTTCAATGAGCTGAAGATTTATGAGTTGCTATTGTTGGATCACCTTCAAGAAAAAACTGTTACAGTCATGCATATACGAAACAAAGAGAAGTGTGCATAAAGCAATAGGAAAATACATAGGATTGCCATGTCAGGTTAATGCATTATGATATATGACCTCTCTTACGTTATGAATTCCAGACACAAACAGCATATGTGAAGGGAGCAGAGCACCAGTTAAATACAAAGAAATACTATGTTTAGAATGACCACTGGGTTGTGATTTCAGTCATAGGTCTAGTATTGTATTGCTTTAAATAACACATTCTTAATTTTTTTTTTTTTAAACTTACCTGAATGCAATGCTACTCACTATTCTCATCTAAAATTCTTATTTATAAAACATGCCATGAACGTTTAAATAATGTGGTCATTCTCAATGTCTTGATGACAAGGTGTTTGACTCCTAAAAACATACTTTTGTTTTATTACTGACTGAAAGTTTAAAGCTATGACTAAGACTGAAATTGCAAATTTTGACCTGGCTTTTTTTTTTTTTTTTTTTTTTTTTTTTTTTTTTTTTTACTCGCTGCATGCAACAACATGTTAAGCTTTTTTTATAGTTGTAATAACAGGTATTGCATTGTGACTTTTTTCACAAAGAGCCCTGCACCCAACTACAGACCACAGAATCCCTCCCCACCACCAATACCTTTCTGACTATCCTCACACCTGCCAAAACCCTAACCCTTTAGCTACAATAACATTTCACCAAACCCTCTAATTGCTGAGAAAACATTTTCCTCGATGCACCGTCGACATTCCATAACTGCCAGGAATGGAAGGTGAAATGACTAATTATAGAGCCGTGTCTACCCAGCAAGCCTTTCTCTTTTTCCCCCACTGACACTAACAGATGTTCCAGTTTTGACACCTGGTAACAAATAGTTAATATTTTAAAACGTCCACCCTACAGTAATTATAGGTACCAGTATCATTCTTAGACTTAGTCTGCCCTGAAACAGTACTTAAGTGCCTCAAGGGTCAAGCCATCTAAGCTCCCACCTTAAGAGATTACAAACTATTAGGCATAATATATTGGTTAAACAAAGACCAGAGCCCATGGGGGAAATAGCCTGCAGTTATTGCTTCCCAACACAAACTGTGAATTCATATATAATCCGCCAATAATTTACCATTGTGTTTCTTGACATTAACTGGAATATCACACTGTTGTGAAAGTAAAGCTTTACCTGTGCTTCAATCACCTACCAAGGATAATACACACAAAAATAAGTGATCAAAGTCATATACTGTGCCAGAGTGAGCTGTACTGATGTATGGGTGAATCATAGTAACGTCATCAGGAACAATGGCACATACCATAGCAGGTGTATTATCTCTTCAGTACTATGTAAATGAGGCATAACCCACTGCCATTGCTTAGTCCACAACATTTTAAACTGATTGAAGATCAATTTGAAGGAAGCACGTACTGACTGAATTTACAATGTTATTGTGAATTAAAAACCTAATCCCTACTTGAGCTCAGAAACACAAACTAACAGAATAGGGGCAGTGCTCACATTTTAATTACTGTTCGTTCTGTGTTTTCCTATCTAGTAGTCCCGTGGGTCACATTTTAGTTGTCTGAATTAAGCAACAAGTTTGTTAAGCTTATTATGAAAACAGCAATACAGCTGTACAGCTTGAGGTGGTATTTAAGCTATCAGCGAAAGATAACATTGGTATCTGTTGGAATTCACCAGGGTTGTGTTCAGTGTAATGCCATGTCATGCACAGGAGTTTGGCTTGGGTGTAACTAACATATGATGTATGCCAGGTTTGGGGCTCCTGGGGAATAACCTTTACATCCTCGGCGGTGCATAATACAAGCAAAGATGATTAAAACATTTATTGCAGATGCTCATAAAGGATAAGGCTTCACTCAACTGTTTGGAATGAAGGTGCTGGAACAGATTGAGAGCCTTTAATTAGACTGCATTAAATAATATTTATTCTACAATGTGCTTCAAACAAATATCAAGAATATTTAAAAACAAAGAACAAAAGTCCACTTCATCTATCTATCTATCTATCTATCTATCTATCTATCTATCTATCTATCTATCTATCTAGCTAGCTAAATGTCTGTCTGTCTGTCTAGTGTTTTTGAAGTGTTTACTGTACGATATATTCTTTGGCATTTAACTTGCTGGGGAAATGCACAGTGAACTCAAAAAGCAGCCCATTGTCAGACAGGTATTGGTGAAAAGATTTATTTTGCTGACTAGAGGATTTAGCTCCAGTAGAACCAGATTACATTAAAAACACAATTTTATTGATTGAAGGATATTTTGTTCAATACCTTTGTCTCAACCATTAGATTGTTTTTCTAAATTTAGACTTCATACTATGATCTTGTCTCTCCCTCACTCCCTGCGTCTCTCTAACCTAAACCAGGTATGATATGTAGTACACCTTTCATTCCTTAGAAGCCTAGGTTTTCAGTTTGGCTTTAGTGTCCTCCACTCACCTAATGGGACATTCCAAGCAGGTGATTCCATTGAAATCCATGCCGTTACCACAGACTACAGAAATCGGAGGTCATAGTAAGACTTATTGTATATTAGCATAGTGCTATTTTCTTTGAAAACAATAACAGTTGGTCAAAGGCCATTATTCTTCCAGGTCCCTGCAGTCTGAAATGGTATGTGTAGAAGTTGTATTTTATATTCATGTATTGCCATGCTTGGTAACCTGAAACGTGTGCTGCTGTCATCTTTTTAAATGAGACGTGAGGGTCAAAGGTTTTATTACCCTGGTAAAATAAAAATTTGTCTACACACATTATATAATGAGGCCTCATCTGACTGTTCTTTCCTAGCAAGAAACCCAGGGGGCTGTTGGTCTGTGGATTATAAGAGCTTATCAAACCATTTATAATATTACTGTGAGCATAATATTGTTTTCATTAAAAATCTCAATGCTACTGATCTGTCACTACAGAGATTCAGGGGAAGTTTATGATCTTGCATGACTGACTACTATTGAAGTATCATTATTACCTATACGTGTGCTGTTCTTCTTCGAGGGTTACAGACAATGTGATTAAATGATCCTGCCTTGGCACAGGTTCTCACACTATTTTTGTAGATTATGCAGTGAAATATCACTGGGTCGCTGGGGGCTGCAGGGAACAACAATAACCCTAGGACTGTTACTGTGATGTGAGATTTTCCACAGTGTATTTTGCTAGGAGTCACACAGGTATTTCAGCAATTTACTGCAGTTTGCACAGAAAGACTGAATACAAATTTTGTCCTCAGCAAAACAAAGAAGTGCACATCTTTGAGTCAGTTCCAAACAGGTCTGAATCCTCCATTTTAATTGGAATGGTTATGGAGGGTAATGGAAAGACATCGCCTCTTTATTAATTCATGTGTATATGTACAAACCTGGAGCCCACATAGGGTGGATTGAAGTTGAACCTAATATATTGCAGACTTCTTTGATTTATTTGTTTAGGTTTCAAAATCCAGATTTGTCACGGGATACATATGATAATGGATTAGACAAGAAATATAACTTTCAACCTGAACCTGAATATTAGCACACCCAAACCGGACCTGAGATGAAAGAAGAACACCAATCAGATATTGGTGATAGATGTCCTTTCTTGAGTAATATGTATACCTTTGGAATTGCTCAAATGGTGACTGTCAAGTGGATTAAAAGCTAGCTTCTGTCTTTTCCATAATGTCATTCATAACACATTAAAATAAAGGGTTAAAGAGAGAAAGAAAACAGATAATAAAGTTATTACCTGGTGGTCTACCAACACGCTGATTCACTCACCAATTGGTTTTGCTCCCTGCAGTTACTATAGTGATGCACCACAGTAACTCAGATCAATAGAAAATATGCATATGAAGTACCTGTAATTAAGCAAAACATAAATACAAATAAGAAACAACCTCTTTGAGCCTTCGGAACCTATAATCAAGGGAACAGTAACACAATTTGGAATGTTGTGCTGCTGTGGAATTCAGAATTATTTTTCAGAATATTGCAAAGTCAAGGAGCCTTGTTATTTACCAACAGTTTTAAAGTCAAGTTAAGCATGATTGTGGAAAAATGCAGCTTTAAACTGCAAAAAGAAAAAAAAAAACTTTAGGATTTGCTAACTCTGAGGCCTAATTTCCATTGTGACAACAATAACATTATTTTGTAAAGCCCTTTATATCTGCTTTTTTTTTCTTCTCAATCTTCAAGGAAGTAGAAATTAACTGGCATGCATTTCAGCGAAGAAGCACAAATTTTAAAACTGTTGCACCTTAGCAGCTATTTAGATTTGTGATAAAATAAACATTGCAAATAAGCTCAAATGAATGGCACAAACATAAAATTAGTTTTACAGTAAACCCTTTCAAATATTATTTTCTTCTCAAAAAATGTCATTGTACTCAAATGTGCTTTGAAGAATCTGTTCCTGGCCTCTACTGATGCAGAGGTCAGCATATCAAAACACATAAGTTTTAAACCACCAGCCCTGTTTTAGTTCCCCCGTTTGAAACTGTAACTTACACCTAGGCTGGATTTCAAACAAATGCAACTTTGAAATGTCTTTTTTTTAGCTAAAATGACAAAGTAATCAAACTATTTTACCCCAGTCTGTAAAAGAATACCATATTACTCTGAAAATAAACAAGAGAAGTGGTTCTGCCTGGATTCAAAGAGTCCTTTTTTATACTTTTTGAAAGTATATGATAAATTTGGTTCTGGTGTGACCGCACAGGAGACTGAAAAAGAAACACTTTGACAAGATGATAAACCACATGAGTGAAGAAATCCTAACAATCACCTTATTTTAGAGGTCCAGGAAATTAGTGCACAATTATCCAACTTACTGGACTCATGGACAACTTCCATACGTCAAGTATTTTACCAGCCAACTAAAGGAATACTCCCTCAGCCATGTGGAGAAATATTTTATCATTAAGTACAGCTCACTTTTAAACCATGCTATAGTGAACACTTAATTAACTAGTCTCTCGGGTAAGTCTTAAAAACCGCAAACAATATAAAGGTTACCATTGCAATATAGCTTAAAATAGTAATGAAATGCACTATTATCCACTGGTAATATATTGCTGATATGCCCTCACTGCAACTGAGTCTTCTTTTAACTTTTTTAGATCATTATAAGCATCAGTCCAATGGCAAAAATTGACTTATTTAATTATCTTAACTGATTGGGTACTTCTTCCCTGTTGGGTATTGTGTAAGCAACAGGTGGCAGTACTGTGTGCAAATTATGAAGCTCATTATTTGCAGGGTAGGGGGGGGTTGTTATTTTCTTATTACAGTAGTTAATAACCGTTTAGTAGTTCATTGGCCTGCAGAGAGTGATATATTAACTCGGTTCTGGGTGGCACCTAAAACGGCAAAATTAATATTAATGGTATCCAAACTTATCTGTCTTGTGATCTCAATTGAATATAAAATAGGTGACACTGGTCTGACCCCAGCCTCCTCACATAAAAGTAGTGTTTCCCCATGTGCGTGCAACTCCCCTTAGTTAAGGAAATTAATCCAAACCGAAGAGTGTCAGTTGAATCACAGCCTTTATCAGTTTGCAGCATTCTTGGCACCTGCTGAGAATGAATGTACTAAACAGATAGTAATAATTAAGTGTCTAATTATATAAATAATCACAGTATATACCTTTCTACAGTCCTGTCCTGTCCTGTGCATTTTAATTAGAAAATATGCCATATTAAACAGTTATGTTATTACTTTGTGATCTGTGTTTATAGTAATCCCAGGCAGAGATTTGAGATTTGGAACAGGGGGGTGAGGGAAATTGTGTTTAAAAAATAAATAGTATTGCTATGCAATTCAAGTGTGCTATTAAGACAGGATGAAGTAAGAACATGATGAAAGAGAACCTAATTATAACAAATGGTTTTTAAAAAGAAAAACGATATCCTCATTAAGTGCTTGAAAACATATTACCTCGCTATTCAATAGGATCAATGAATGCATTATTTGTATTAACAGAATACCTGAAGAGAAGTTTTTAATCGTGTGGCCGCACCCACAGTACTTGGAGAAAATCTAAACTACTTAACTCCCACTGCTCTGGCTGACATAGCTTGATAAATGCCTACATTAAGAGTTTAGGTAATTCCATGTATTTACAGACAGCTTTTGCACATAACAATCATCTGTAGCTGTCAATTTATTACCCCCCCCCCATATTACCATTAATACAATAAAAATAGCTTGAAATTTAGGTTCACCAGATGGATACATTTTAGGGTTGCAGTATTAAAATCCGTCACTGTTTAAATCATTAAAATAGACTGCTGTGTCAGTCACCACTCCAATGCACGTAGACCAATTAGGATTCTTCTGGAATGTTTTCCATAAAGTAAGTAGCTTCGAATGTCATTTATATAGCTGTTTTTACATTTCCATGAATGTTTTATTACATTTGCAAAAGGTGTAGGTTGGGCTGGAAGAGTGGAAAGGTCACACTGTTGCCTGATTTCAGTGGAATGAGGAGATCTGTTCAGTCCTGGCTCTTAGGCGTTACCAGACAAGCGCAAAGCAGCTCAAAGTCAGGTAGAGGCAGATTGTGAGAACAATAACTCAGATTTGTAGTATCGGAACTCTGAATGATTGCAAACATGAGATTAGTAAGGGAAAGAGATATTTGAAGGTAGTTACTCATTAAGGACATCTGATTTAGTGGACCTTGATTTTGCTGGCTCCCTATCTTCTGACCAGGGTGTTTAGTGGAGGATGTCTTGGTTACATTTTCCTCTGCTCTCACTGCATTCTGACCGCAGTATTTTTCATTATTATTCAAGGAATGTTTGAAATTGCTACCACATCAATTAGTTCATTTGAAATGTCAGCTACAGCATCATTTAATTCATGGTACAAGCTCCTACACCTAGGGGCATACCCAGAAACCACAAAATCAACCCCGCAGGAGATGCAATTCACTGAGCTTTATCTCGACGTCTCTGTATAGAAACAATTGACTTGCTCGTTGAAATATAATTATGCCTTAACAACACGATTCCATACAGTCGATTGTTATTAATGTGTCAGCCTTAATAGACAGACACAGACAAACAGTACATACCTAAAAACACAGACAAATATACTTGTTGGAATGACTACGTCTACCTTCTATAGAAAGCCAGGTAACTTATACTCCAATAAATCTACTACATCCGACAAATAATCCTCACATATAGGTTACCTGCAACTCTAAAGCGGTGACACAATACATATGTCACATAATTCCTTGTGGAAATCTGATCTCAGCTTCTAAAAATTACTACCACCCATAGGTTTTATTTTACTGTCTGCAACAACACATATTGCTGTGAAGGTATTGTATATGACCTTATGGTATTTCAGATGGATAGAATAACCACAAATACACAAATACATAGTCAACTTATGAAGCCTTTCATTTAAACCACTCTCCAGTGAGAATTGGGACAGTACTGGGACACAGGGTCCATATTCATGCAGCATGGAAAATTGTATGAAAGGGGGTAATATCTGTATTAGAAAATTAACATGCAGTGGTTGTTTCTGCTATATCTCACTATATACATTGCAAACAAGAGAACGGTACCAAGGCTCTACTTCCACCGCGCCTATAACATATCCGTTTGCAATCGCAGATCAAATATCTGAAATACGTGCTTAGCTTTACTTGTTATAGCTATCTCAAGCTTTGATTTCTGTGCTGCAGGTCCCTGGCATATTGTACTATTCAGCTCTCACATTGCATGTAAAATAATGTTGCATTGTGACAGAACCACAGAAGATCCAAAGATTGCAGACTGCAAAATCTCATTGTAAAACAAGCTCTGGAACTGATTAACTCAGTACTGCAGGGCCTCTCAAAGTGTCACTTCGGCTTGAGAAAGAGAAGTCTGTTACTGTACATTTTCAGCTTTTGTCATTTCTTAATGTATCCTTCCTCTAGGCAATGACGTTAGTACTATAGTGGAGTGCTTTAGCTGACCTATTCCAGGGGCTGTGCCTTGTACCCCTTCTGCCCCAGAAAGGGCCCCTGAAAAGAGACATTCAGTGTTTATTTAAGGCTGTCACTCCTGTCATTTCTCACATGTCCGGTTGAGCCCAAAGGCATGATGTCATTTCCCCAGCTCCTGATCTCAAGCTTAATGAATGCTGGGGCTGGGGAGGGGGGAGGGGGGCACACCTTTGCTTGCCAAAAGAGAGGTTCCGCTATGCATCCATACACTTGCCAACTAATTAAATAAAGGCCATACCGCCAGATCAGGCTTATTAAATACCCTATTGGAGGTTTGGACGTGAGGAGATGGTGTACAAGGGTCTATAGCTCTTCTGTTTAACTTGCTTTTCGGAAAAGCAATTGTCTAGCACATAGTAGTTTCCACAGAAGTTCACGGGTCACAGTTATGACATATTTGGGCTACTTTTCATGGAAGGCCTCTGCTACATGTAATGTGTTCTGTCGTAGTTTTCTTTTTTTATTATTTTTATGAATCATCCCACATGGGAATTTTGTAGTCATGCATGTGCCAATAATAATGACAAAAAGCAATGGCAATAGATGGATTAGAATTAGAATGGACTATTATGTTGCAGTAATAAATAAAATAAAAAAAAACTTCTGTAAAACAGTATAAATGATATGAAAATATCAATTATGGGTCATATGGCTATAATTCCATCTCCAGGATTTTATGAAGCTCAAAGTTTAGTGGTTTATGTTTTTATTAGATCTCTGAGAATTATAGTCTATTATCAAATTCCTTACATTGTATTATTATCTATTGGTCGCCATATATACTAAAACTGCACAACTCTCAACCTAACATAACATCTATTCAGTCAAGTGCCATTTATCAGAATACAAATTGTTTCAATGTTGAAGGTCATCTGAAACTAAACCCCTACTACAAACGGACCTACACTCTGTATTTCAATAGGGCCAAAACTAGCTTTCGAAACCTTACACCTTTCCAGGAAGGTCTATGGCGTTCATCAGCTGTGATGCGATTTGGGAAAAATTTGAAACCTAAATATTTTTTTACTCATGTTACTATGGTTGCTAACCAAAGTTCTGCTCTCAGTGACATAATAACTTGGCCCTAGTTCTGAAAGAAAACAGAAAGTCAAAGCCGCTTCATTCAGATACAGTATTAAATTAACTATGAGAAGGGAATTTGTATTATGTAGTATAAAAAAACACGTTTAGATTAAAAAAGCAGTCGTTAAAGATTAGTTTCACATGTTTTGCTAAAATCTAGATTTGAAATGGATGCCAAAGTCATCTTTTACCATTTAATAGACATTCAACATGCATGCTGGGGAATGCCTGCATATTATCTTGAATGAATGTTAGATGAATGATTGCATAATATAATGATTAATCTACTTTGACTAAATAGAAACGAATGAAAGACGTGACAAATCAAAATATGTTTTCCTAAATGAAAGCAATGGTGTACAGATGTTTTGTAGTTTATATGAAATTGTATAGTTTGATATATTTATTAATATACTTTTTATAAGTTCTTACTTAAATGTGTAACTTTCTAATTTAAGATTATGTTAACATTTTGCATGTAGCATTCATAACACTGCATAATTGCTTGCATACCTTCATAATTTGAAAATGTTCAAGAATTTATAACACATTGTCATGACATTATTACAAACCAAATGTACTGTATTTCAGATACATGTTTCCAATTCACTATAATTTGTGATATCCAATAAATATAATTTTGTAGCTTTTATTGTAAAAAAAAAAAAAAAAAAAAAAAAAGAAAGAAAAGTTCATTCAAAACCATTCCAGGGAGATATGGTTTATTTTTTTTCACAACACATTTTTCAATTGGTGGTTGAAATCTGGATGGTGTCAGTTACCAGAGACACTATACAGACATCCCAAACTGTCAAAAACACAAATTCAGAGCAATTAGGAACAGAGAAAAGGCTGATTCAAATAGCCCCCCCTCCTTCCTCCCCTCCCCAAGGAAATATTGATATCTGAACGTTGGACTAACAATGCTTCTTTGAGTCCTTTGTTATTCCTGCTCCCAAGTCTGCCGTCAGACTTGCATCAACTTCAGCCTGGTATAATTGGGCCCCCAGTGCTCAAACTCCACTTTCCCCTTTGCCTCCCTGCCCCCTTGCTTCAAAGGATGCAAAAGTCAAAGGAAAGTGAATTTTAGAAGAAAAAAAAACAAAAAGAAAGGCTATTTAAAATTGTCTGTGGAGCTCTTGCTTTTTATCTTTTTTTGTTTCAGTCCAACCATGAAGAAAAGCTAAAAAAAACATCAAAATATTCAGTAGCTGTTCCCTCGGGAAGCATGTATGTATGCAGGGAGTGATGGGAGAGTGAAGGATGGAGGAATGATAATATCTATAGAAACTGTGAAGAAGAAAGACATGTGAAGAGGCAAAAATTGAAAGAGAGGAAATTTGATTCTTCCAGCAGGTGGACACGCTGAAGCTTGTTGCCTGGGATTGACACCTCTTGCAGGAATAAAGCCTTGGATATGAGTGATTAAAGACGAAATTACCTTACTATACCTGACCCAACTTATCAACACAATGTACCACTTTTACAGCCAGTTTTTTTTAGGTAGTAAAAACAAAGCTTAATATCTTGAACTGAGACTGATCAGTTTTCAGCATTTTTGCTTTACTTTAAATAGCAACCAAAGGGGCTATCCAAATTACATTTTCAATATATACATTTAAATCCTAAACTAGAGACTAAAAGAACTGATAACATGTTTAGCTCATTAAATGGTAATGTCAGAATATGCTCTTCTCACATTGGACCAGTTACACAAGGTTAAATACAATTTCCTTATCTTTTAAACTTTGACAGACTGGTATGTGAATCACACATGGAAATGGCCCATTAACCCTCTATTAATTAATTGTGAACATGCTCTTGATTTAAAGAGTGACTAACATCATTGTGGTTGTACACATTAACAACCCAGCCATAAAAGATTTACACCTGTTTGTCATGTGTAATTATTTGAAACCAAGCAGGTAGCAGCGATCTAAATTTAGCTGACAAATTATTTCATGATTTAGGAGCTGGATAAGAAAAGGCTTTTCCAAAATCCTTTCACTGCAAAGGACAGCTGATTAAATCTTTGCTCTGCTCTCATAAGGAGACTTCTTGTATAGTCTACAGCATCACTGCCTTAACTAATGTGGTTACATTGTTGAAGGATTCATCTGTGCTTATGGGGAAGTTCACAAATTGCATGCAAGAAGATGGATTTATAGCATAAGAGACAAGGTTAATTGTAGATATTAACTCATTACATGTTTTTTAAAACAGTTCCTGATTAGGATTAGCAACTTTTAAAAGTCTTATTTCTTATGTCATTATTATGTCAATTTCTTGTGTCATTCACAGAATGTTTGCCCTTTGGCAAAATAAGAATGCATATGCATATAGAGTTCTGATTGGCTGAGTGGAATTTAGAGTCACATGAGTCACACATCTACTAAAAAACATGAGGAGCAGAGCACCTGATTTTTCAGATTTCACATTTTAAAGGGTTTTTAAAGCAAATAACAGCAACGAATCACTCACAACCAACTACAGTTTCTTAACAGCAATGAAAGCCTCTATTGAATAGAACCAGACATCAATAAAAGTAGGGGAAAAATTATTTCAAAAAATCTATTTCAATCTTGATTTAGAATAGAATGTGCTCGATGACATTATCTTGTTGCATTTATTTAGTTTCTTTTAAGTAAAATAATTACCACATTTTTCACCATTTTGTGTTTTGTTTTTTAGTTATGGATGAATCATTTGAGGTCATCATTCCACACCTTTAAACATATACAAGAAGGGAAGATAGACATGTTAGTTAGAGAGGGAGAAAGAGAAGTATGATCATTTACAGAAAGTATTCTCAAAGCTGAGAATGTGGAGATGCCAGGGCCTCAATAGAAGACTAATAATGGCTGACCTGGAGGTGTCAGGGGATTATTTACTTATTCATGCCTCCTTGCCCAGCAAAGGCCCTCCTGGGTGTCGGGAATGGTAAGCAGCTGAAGTCATTACAGTCTTTATTTTTATTATTTTGAGAGCCGTTTTTTCTATCCTTTCTGTGCTCTTTTAAAATGGGGTGCGAGAATTATTAATAATTAAGAAAAAATAAGAGATTGCTTGCAGAGACAAGCAGCAGGCAAAGTTGAGTTCAATTCCTCCTGCCACGCTCTGATCTTGGTATACATTCCCAAACATTCGATTTAAAAAAATACCAACCAAGCCATTTCACTGAATGAGGATTTAAGCACTGAGATTGAGAGCATACATCTGGATTAAGTTTCAGGCAATGCATGTTAAATTAATACTGATGCTGAACTCGTTTTACCACTAAGAGATACAGTAAGTGAAGGATACTGGGGGCTAAGCAGGTATGGTAAATCCTTGTCTTAACTGCTTTACATGGCGCTGCACCTTTTTGACAATCAGTTTGCTATGGACAAGGCTAATATAAACATTGCAGTCTATACTGTTTTATTTTATATTTAAAATTGTTTGATTCTAAATTTAAAAATGTATCTACAAAAACAAATGTGCTATACATTTTCTAAAGTAACAGTTATACCCACATTTACTTTTTAAATATTTGTGGAACTGCACATTAATACTGGTGCTAAAACTAAATGCAAATGTCATTGGTACAGATGATAACTGTGTTTGTATATTGCAAAACGAGTAAGTCATAGTTGGTTATTCTCAAACTATACTGTTAGACCTTACAGTAGATGCTACTGAATGTTTTCTATTTACATTCTGTTCCAAATAGACACCAAGATACAACTGTAGTCTAAGAGTGAACTATCACTGGACATTGATCCAGCCCACAGCTACCTGCCAAGAGTGTGCACTCCCTTCACCATACGGAGGCCCCATTGCCGCCACCTGCTCATTGCCAGTATTGCACCAACACCACAACACAAGAAGAACCGGACACTTGAAACTTACAGTGCTGGGTTTCCAAAGAGAAGTGGATTCGATACAGACAGGAAGTAGAGGGGCGCATATATCTAAGAACCACATGGGTCTGGAGAAGCTTTCTTGGTCATTTTTGTGAATAAGAAAAAAAGCTGACAAAAAACAAAACCACATGGTATTTTATTACAAAATTACCCATCTGCTTTTGTTATTATTGAGAAGTAATCAATTTTTACCTCTGGAATCGTTTTGATACAGTGCCTCCAGTATCAGGGGCCATGTGTTTTCAATAATTGCACACCAGTCCTCTTTAACCACTATAACCAATGCAGACCATCATTAATCTGTAATTTGGTGCGGTGGGTGCCGGGGGCTTTGCAGATTTCAAACATTTTGGTTGATTGGTTCTGGACGGACAACTACGTCAAAAAGATGACGGTTAAGCACTTAAAAACAGTAATGCACTTAAACTAGAGTTCTGCACTGGCCTGTCAGTAAGTATATTGCTTTCCTATTCACTTACTTGTGGGCTGCTTTATGAATGAGTTCAACTGTTTCTGCTAATCTAATTAAACGCACAAGCTTTAACCTTTCAGGTGGAGAACCCTTTTTTTTCATGTGTAACAGGATGGAGGCTGGACGTGGACCATCAACCCAGCACACCGCAAGCGAGCATCTTAACCACTATGCAAAAGATCCAGGCTTGTCTGTATTTGTGGTTTTAGAGCTTTTAACCTCATCTCCTGTCAAAGACAGGGGATACAATCCATAACAGCAATGAATCACACAACACTGGCTGTCGCACTGGCACTGTTTTTTAAGCACCTGTGATTTGCTTACAGTCCACTGGTTGGGAACCTCTGGTCTTAAAGATTGTCAATGTTTCCTTTCTCAATGTCTCCATATTTTCTTTGTACCATGGAAAGTTGTTTAGAACTTTGTTTATTGAAGATAAAAAGCTTACATGGATAAACTCTCAACGTTTAACAATATATTTCCAATAGTGTCACAAAGATGGCCGGAGTGGGTGACGTCAGACCAGAGCCAAGAAATAAGCAACGAGAGATGGAGTTTGGTGGAACTGAGCGCTTGCTTGCGCTCAGCATTTAATAAATAAACAGAACAGAAAATAAAAAGGTTGTAACATACAAAAAACACAGGACACGGCACATTCGCCAAAACAAAAAGGACAAACAAAACAGACTATACAGACAAAACACGGTGAGCTTCTATTTTTCTTAATACGATTACAAATACCTCCATCTCCAATCCCGTTCGCCACTCACCGAACACACAACCCCGAGTATGTGAAAATATGCTGCTTTTATGCAGCTGTACCGAGATTTGATTGCTAATCAATCATTCAATTGGAGTCGCGGTACAACTGCATGTGAATTAATAAAGTGCAATTCCCCCTGCTCACATATTACATTTTACTTGCACATGCAGTGCTGTGCGATCCTCGTGCCTAAATCCAAATATAGATTTTACACACTCGTGTTACACAGACCCGTTTATATCCCGTGTACCAATGACTATACACCAACATTAACACACAACACACAACATATAACAGAAAATACACACAGGGGCGGGCACTTTGTCACATGTTCCAATACCAGGAACACTTGGTGACACCAATTCTCCTTGACACATAGCGAGGCTTGTTCAAGTGATCTTAAAAAAAAAAAAAAAATGCTTAAATCATATTCAGAACCTTGCATATGTAACATCACCACAAAACACATTCTATAAAATAAATGATCTATAAATTAAAGGGTACTTAAGGTGCTTTATAATGTCAGCTATCTGCATTATTACAGTTTACGACAGTAGTATCTTGATGGTTCCAGAAGTAAAAAAGGCAAGTGCAGCTGATTGTGCAGTCGTGTACGACAGAGTGCCTGTTGACCCTGGTTCACTTACGATATGCACTTTATTATTTTGTTTATTCAGCAGTATGTGTACCATGTCCTTATGGAAACCGTTTTCCATTACTTAAAAGGTTTTTACTTGCACTTACAAGTTAACTGTCTTTTATAGAGGGTTGGATACAAGCTGCATTAAGGAACAAGTTTTTCTTTTTTATAGGTCTTTAGACTTTTAGTGGTGATACAGATACAGGCATAAAAACATGCCTTAACAGTTAATGCTGGGCGTGTGACAACTGCAATAGAAGTGATGATGGTTCCTTTGAACGTATCTCACTACATTAAGTTCAAGTTTCCAGAACTGGGCAACCTGTGCAGATCCCAGTTTGAAAACCACTATTTTACAATTTGAATGCTGCAGTTTGAATGCTGATAGATTTTAAGGAACGCATTTTTGTGTATGTTGTAAGTTAATATGTTCAGATGGCCAAGTCTGTTATGGTATAGAGTGTAATATCTTGTGCACTTCAGTAAGTGTAATATCTGATGTAATAGATGAATAGGTTACAACAATGTTGTATGTTAACCCTATGTTAACTTAGGCTGGTCCTTCCAGAGCTGTCTTAGGTATGCTTCTGGGAATGTTTGGGTACGCTTGTATTGCCATGCAGAAAAGTAAAAATTGATCAATAACAACATAATACCAGTGTATTGCCCTGAAGAAACCTTAACACATTTATATAACAGATCATTACCACCAATGGTGACAGAACAGATATGAGTACCATGGTACTGCTGATAACTGCTGTTTACTGGTGCATATCACCGTGGTACCGTTCAGGGAGGAGGGACCATTTCCCCTTAGTTACAGAGCTATTTCTTTGCCATTGAAAAAAAATTGCTAAAAGTTGGCTTGACCAGTCTATAAAAGTGCTGCAACTCTTGGGGGAGAGAGAGAAAAAAAAAAAAAAAAACTTAAGTCACAGTTTGTTTTATATACTTACAGCAGCTGTATATAAACCCAATTATTGGCAGTGTCTTGAAAAGATTAGAGGATGTTTAATGTGTTAGGGAAACAGCAGTTTTTGGAAGGATCAGTTACTCAACTGCCGCAATGATTCTCTCATTTATTACCCACGTACAGCTTGTTTAATGCCTTCCAATTTTATTTCCTTGTCTCCCAGCCAAGCTGTAAAATGTATTCTTCAATGTGACCCTCGGGCCATCTCGGCATTGCCTGATGTTGGTTCACTATCTGTAGACTTAAAGACTCCACTTACTGTCATTGGCTTTTATACAATTGATTAACCTCCTTGTTTTAACTGTTTTGTTGGCAGGGGAATAGACGCAGGGAGGGATGGAAGAGGTAAGTAAATTTGCTCAGAATTTAATTGTGGAAACCTGGAGGACTCTTGCCTGAACACAACTCAAAAATGGTAGTAGGGAAAGCTTTTTGGCTGGAATAATTTATATCTGCAACCATGTTTTTTTTTTTCCCTAGTGTCTAATATAGGTAATGGGTCAACAGAGGTAGAACACTGCGGACAATGGCCTCAAGCAGTTTGGTCTGGTTGTATGCAGTCTTGCCGCAGTTCTGGGACCCAGCTGGTAGCCACGTTAAACAACTGAACAAAGATTTTCTCATAAAAACAAAAGGAAATTGGGAGAAATCTCTGTGTACTTATGCACCCTAAAGGCATAATTACGCAAAAATGTTGCCTTGCAATGATCCACAAGTTTTTTTATAGGAGTTCAGATTCAAGGAAGTCATTCAAAAGACACCTGCAGAACAGAAAAAGCCACTATATCCTGCTTCATTTTGGGTACCTTTCGAAGGCTAGCAGATATCCAGCTGTTTTTATCCCCATGTACAAATAAAATGTAATTGTTCAGCACAAAACTAAGCAACATTAGATGACTGCCAACATACCAGTCAATCCAGTCTCCACAGTAAGACTACATGTCCCATTTTGAATTAGATGAAGTAAAAAGGTTTCTTTATGTGTTTTAAAACAGCTGATACGTTTATGATTTTTATAGCCTGTCTCAATGGGTTTTGTTTTCTCGGTTTTACAGCAATTGTAATGGGATCTCATAAATCAGCTCATCACTTGCCCTGGAATCCATTCTTGATGAGCACACTGGTCAAAGGATTGTCCTCACCTTCCCATCGCAGGAATCAGGTTCATTCAGGTCTCTGTATGGAAACGGTTAGCAAAGCATCGAGAGCGGATTGAACGAGCAGGACTGAACAGTTGGGACTATAGGGACTATGGCTTGAAAACCTTAGCTATCTATCAATGTCACACGTAATTCCCTTTTGAGCATGGATTTCTATTTAAATCCAGGTCTGAGCCAGGTGAATCCAACATGATCAAACCTGACCTTGGGATTCATAGCGTTAGGTCATTCATCATCCGCAAGCCAAAAACTCACGCCACATAGGTCACAGGTAAAAGTAGTACAATTGTTTGAGATGAAACCTCAGAGATGCTTAATTTAGGTAGCCCCAACAGAATGATATGTGTGATATCAATATCCCTTTTAAAAAAAATAAAAATAAAACATACAAATAGGCATTTTCATTCTACTTACATCAGCTGTAGGAAGACAGGGGGGAGAGTGTCAAATTTTTTCATACAATTAAAGGAAACTGTTACAGCAAAAACTGTAAGGCATCATTATATTGTTCACAATTTTGGCGATAAGAATTCAAACTACACCAGTATGGCCTTGAGGTATCTAAAAAGGTCAATAGTTACAATGACTTGACAATTATTAAGTAGTTTGGAGTCACAAACTGCTTCCAGATTTTCACACACAAAGCCCTACTCACAAAGTAGCATTCTTCAGTTACTGCAAGTGTGTTTTGGTAAGCTAACCATGAAGTTTCTCAAATTTTGGCTTATTTAATACTAAGTATTAGATAAATAAATATGTATTCAAGTCGCCAAAAACAACTCACCTAAATAACTTTAAGTAAAATATTTGGGAAGAGGGCCCATAGTAACTTATTGTTTTGAGAGAAGGTCTTTACAAGGTGTGAAAATTACACAATTTTCTCCAGGGCATTTCCTTTAATACAGTGAAAGTGGAGCAATGTTGTGCTGCATCAATGGGTTCAATTAACATGAAGACCTGTTTTTTCACTCCCAGCTGATCAATGCGTTTTGTTGGTGCTGCTCAATTCTTGATAGTCACAGGCTGGTGGAGATGCAATTATTCCAGTCCAATCCACTCGATTCAGGAATCTATGGGTGTGCAGAATCCAACCCCCTTTAAAGACTTTCGGAAATTGATAAATGAAAGTGTGTTTGATGCAGCTGGTGGGTTACAGTATTGTCAGATGTCTTGCTTTTAAGGTTGAAAATGTATAATCTACCCCCACAGCATCCCTAAACCCCTGATTAGAGTTCAAACTAAATAAAACGCCGATTCCACCACATGCTTTTGTTCGACAGCTAAAATCCAGACTTTGTTAGAAGAAACTGTTTCAGGTGATTATAATATTTTACAGAAATGTATAATATACACTTTGAACCAGTAATCCTGATTACCAAACAGCTGGAAGAGAAAGCCCCCTGACTGTTTAGCACACCTGGGAAACTACTGGAGCAGGAAGGAAATGGAACTGGGACAGCAGACACCATAAACAAAACAATACCATAGTATTGAGTTTTCACAACAGGGCAGAAAACGCATTACATAACAACTAGACCATGAGATTATCATTTTTATAAATACAACACTAAGGCCTGATTTATTTTTATTTTTTTATTTTTTTTAAGGGGGGGTCAGGACAGCTGTCAAGCCCCAAGTTGTTGTAACATTAAAAGACTTTTTTTCTTCAAAAATGTATTTGAAATTGCAATTTACATTAAATAACCTTTTTTTTTTTCTTTTTAAATTGGCCCATTAATTTAAGCATTATTCTAAAGTGTTAGTTAAAAAAAAAAAAATTAAAAAAAGCTTTGCAGGAAAAAATAATGGCTGTCTAATATAAGTATCTGGAATGTAAAAAGTTAATGCTACCCTATTATCAACTATCAAAATGGAATAGCCTACTCTGGGCTTTCTATCATGAAGTTAAAATGAAGCAATACAGTTTACAATTTTACAAAACAATGCCTTACTGCCTCCTTGTGGCAGGAAATATTGCAGTTTTTAAAGCCTAGTAAAAGTAATTAAGCAGAAATTACCTGAAATAGATTCTGCACCCTCATTTTCATCTAGTTACTGATCAATAAAACTGTAATCAGTAGCATCACAGTACTGTAAAAAGGGTACCCTTCTTTTCATTGTGTTCCCTGATCTTCCTCATGCAAATGGTTAAAGAAAAGGACCCTGTTTCTGAGCGCTGTGCCACAGAATTGCTTAACCTTTATGTAAAATAAAGTCTAAAAGTACTCATGCATGAAACAATCGCTGAACTATTAAAATATGTTGGACAGAGTACTATTTCTACCATAATCTGAGATCATGCTGCCCCATGCTGTTTAGAACTGGCACTGTAGTTAAAATCAATGCCTTTTAGTTTTCCTATACTATTAATTATCTTAGAAGATAAACTCCTTCACAATTCAGAAAAAAATCCAAATTATTTCTATATCAGTTGTATTTAATAGGGAGAAAAAAAAAAATACTTAATACAGTTTACACAACACAACTGGACAAAATGTATAAAATGTACAAACCATTTATTAAAAAGACTGAGCTGCACAATTGGAAGTTGTAAATCTGGGTCCATATCTGATATTTGGTCTACCATGCAAAGCCCTCACCCTCCCTCCCCACCGGCTGGCAACCATGATATGCCACAAGTCTTGGGTGTCTTTTTTTCATACAAGCAGACACCTGCAAAAGACCTGTAAGTCTGAAACGGCAAACATACTTCATTGGCCTATTCAATTGCCACCCTACAATGTGTTTGAACAACTTGCTGATTAATAATGCTTTAAGGGAATGGTGCCCATGTTTCTAAAGAGGAGGCGGCTAAAAACACTGTAACCAAGAACACGTAAAGTCTGTGTCAGAAAACACAGCGAAGCAATCCAGTGTCCCCCTCTAGACGTGCTTAGAGTAGACTGTTCAATCTTGTTCCGTCCTAGCTGTGCTCAGCTAAATGAAGAAGACGTCATTCAGTTCAATCCGATGAGCGGAGGAGTCACAGGGTTTTGGCGGATCACTCCAGTTCCTTGTAGCGGGCGAACATGGCTTTCTTCACAGCTTCCCGGTATGATTTAGCTGTCATTTGCAGCTCGCCAGGAGTTCCCCGGCCTGACCCTTTCTTCTTTTTCTGGGGCCGAAATAAAATAATTTAGCATCAATTCATCTCACAATAAACTCCAGATGTTTAAGATTTAAGGTAAATTACACTTTCTTCTCATTTGAAATATTTAAGGTATTGTCATATTGGTCAAAAATGACCCTTATGAATTAATGGGTATGATAAACAGCTGTATATTAAGTTATGCTGATTCTACACACTCATGCGTGGATCCCTATTTCTATCACAGGTAATAATACATATGGCCATCATTAAAGTAAAACCAGGTAAGCACTATATAACCTCTACCTCAACAGGCTCCAACAGGTCCTGTTCCTCTTTAAAGCCCATGCGGCTTCTCTTTTCTACCGCCTCGGGATGCCTGAGGACCAGAGATGTGAATACATTAGCTTAATGATTTTAGTTCAAGTTGATAACACATCTGCACCACACTGTTCTTACTGCGCTCACAATAACCTGGATCACCTACTCTCCAGTTAATGTCACAGAAGAACATATTGTTCTTGTGAAGGTTCCCCCATTCATACAGTTACTTTGAATGTAATGCACATGTAAATAGGAAATGCAGATTTTACAGTCTGATAAATGGCAGATGCTTCTGTATCCACGACTTCACAAAATACTGATGTTTCAATTAATTTTTTTTTTTTTTTTTTTTTTTTTTTCTGGGGAACTGGCATATATTATTTTAGACCTCCAATTTCAATGAAATTCAACAGCAACCATGATGTTTACTTATCCCTCCTTACATCAAATAAGATCCTGATTGATCATGGTGGACCTACCCCGATTGACGGAGTTACCACAAGTGTTTGATTTGTAATGTTTTGTTGCTTAGGAGCTGGTAATGTAATGCAGTACACACACACAAAAAAAAAAAAAAAAAGTAAAATATTTTCTGCCTAGCAAATCTTGCAGAACAAAGGATAAATGCAAGCATACGTACAAGCCTGAATATGTCAGAGCAATTAGCTGCTTGGCGTACAGCACCTGCTGGGGAGAGGAGACTGGCGCCACCAGCAGAACTGCCCTGTTGAAATATTGAGTGCGAACGCGAGTAGCACTTACTTTGGCACAGAACTCTGGTACTTTCTCCGTTTGGACTCAGGGGAATTGGGCCCACCTTTGCTGCTCATCTGGAAGAAATCAAAACGAAGCCGTGAGTTAACGAATGAAAAGGTACATAATATTTCTGGCACTTCAGTCCAGCACAGAACACAAAAGCAATCTTTGTTAGAAGAGAAAAAAAACCTGCAAACAATAGTCAAATTGAACTCAAGGGACGGTTGCTATTGGGGTTGAAAAACATCTTCTCTAGGATTAGATGAATATTAGACACAGCACACACACGTTTCAAATTGGATGTGGTGGAAAATATCTTTGAGGTAGGCCAAAACCACCGCAGGTCGTTTCATGGGGGATGGGATAGATTGCCTTTCACCTGTGCTTGCCTGGTTCTGAATGTGTCTCAGGTCACAATAAGTTTGGGTGATCTCAACTTACCCCATGCAGCTGTGAGGGGGAATCTCCAGTGGTTCCTGCTAGGACCAGGCCTGGCTGTAGCTAGTGCTATTGTCGGCAACCTTTCATGAGCACTTAAACCGAACTGAACCCGGTTTCCAAAAAACACTACCGCATTCCCCCTTTACTCACACTCACATTCACCTCCCTCTCTTGCCGCTCGAGAGCCTCCAGTTCCCTCTCTGATCTTTTAATCTTCTGGTGGATCTCCATGTTTTGCTGAAAACAAATAAAAAAAAAAAAAAAAAAAAAATGGATGCAGTCAAAACATTGTTCATTAAACAACTGGAGAAAAGCAGGACCCCAAAACACACACAGATTGGACCATAACCAGATAGTGTTAAACCCATACCCACAAAAACCCATGCTCCACTGGTACCTTATGGAGCTCAGAGAGCTTCTGGTGCCTGATGAGAGCATCCTTGTTGGGGAACTGCCTCCGGCACAGTAGGCAGGCCATCTTCTTCCAGTCCGTCAGCTTGTCCACCCCCACCGGCCGGCTCCTCTCTTCTCTGGGCTCCTCTTGCTTGTCCTCTTCCTCATCGCTATCTCCTCCATACTCTGCAACTAGCACCCCCAGGGAGCCTACCTGCTGCTGCTAGAGAGTGGTTACAGTGGCAGAGCTTATTACTAGAAGCAGTCTGCAGGAGGGCATGTAATACAATGAAGGAATAAGCAGAGAGGGGGAAGAAGAGTACCACACCAGGAGGGTATAAAAACATGGGCCCAGTGCATAGGACTGTGCGAGGGATGGTATTGGGGCAGGTATTAACTTTAATCAAATTTAAATCACTATTAGGTTAAAGGGTAAGAGGACCTTTGCATGAAGAAAAAGAAAACTATTTCACACACCTTTGTGCCAGCTTCATCCTTATCCTTCTTTGTTGGGGCAAAGGGCTTCTTAAAAAGATCTTCCCCTGCTAAGCCCTAGGGTGCAAAGCAGCAGGTTTTTTTTAAAACTTAAAGTAGCGAGATAACTTCTGTAATTTAGTTCATGCCAACAAAAGCATAGGCGCTGCTATTTCTTTTCATTTTATGTATTCTCTTGGACCATTATATTTTTTACACAGGCTGAGTCTGCTCTTTTTGCGTTGAAACAGGCCAATGAATACACAACCAAGGTGAACAAATTCCACATATGGTTTATTAAATGTGCAAAACGTTCCCATATCTTTCAAAACAGCAGTACCAGCGTTTTCCTTGGAGGGAAACCGAAACCACACACTCCAACATTCCAGTAAACCCCTACACAGACTTTCCAATCTATCTTTGCACTGAGAGAGCACACACACACGGGTTTCTCTACAGCATGCAAATGCATTTCTGTTCCCAGGGATTTTATTTTCTCCTGGATTTCTCACCTTCTTCTCAAAGATGGCGAAGGCTGCGTCGGCTGCCTTGGAGGTTTTCTTTTCCTCGCTGCTCCCACGTAGCTGCAGGACCGGGGAGGCCACACGAATGCTCTCCTTCTGTCGGTTCTGAATCTTAGCCCAGCGCTCCATGTCCTTTGCAATCTGAAGGAAAGTAAGGCAGTCAATACGTGGAGTACTGCAATAGGTCAGATGCTTTCATTATCGAAGTCACAGCAAGGACACTGTACACAGTCTCTTGCCTTAACAAGCAGCTTGGTATGGGTATGAAATATCACAGTAATGTTAACTTATTTCTTCTGGTTTATCACTTTCATCACATCCTGGTGACCTTTTAAAACTCAGCAGTTTAAAGCTCAACTGTCAAAATACATCTGCCAATAAACTGCCCCCTACAACACTACGTCCCTAGTGGATGCAAGAAATACCACATTTGTTCTATGTGTTATTTCTTACATTAATAGCCCGATTTATCTCTTCCGAGATGAAAAAAGCTATTTTGCATTGTCAGTGATACAGTCAATTTCCAAAACAGTTGTAAACAAGGCCTGGTCAGAATCTCAAATGCAGAGTTATCGGATAACCCTGTACCTTATGAGCTGTGAGGCCCCTTGGCTTGTCGTCTTTTTCCTTCTCTTTTTTGTCAGGTTTAGCTGTCGTTTCTTCCTCTTTCTGTTCAGCAGACGGCACTGTTGTGACGACGCTGGAGGAGGCAGGCGGCTGACCCTCTGCTGTATAGTTTGGTACTGGAAAGTAGTTCCTTCGTGCATTGTCCCAGTAAAGGTACTGCTGTGTCTGTGCGTTGTAGTAATACTGAAACAACACAAAAGCATGAGAACCCTTCCAAAACAAACAATGTGGCCTAATGTGGTTCAAACTGAAAAACATGACTGAGGCTCTAATCCTGGTGCACATTGCTTGCGATAAACTGGGTACTCTCATGAACCCTGGACAGGTAAGTCAATTTGAAACCCGGTTAAACTTTTAAATCACACAAGTAGGTTGTGCTGTGTGTATAATCTCCAAAGTGCTTTCAATTAAAAACAAATTGTCGTCTTTTAACCTGTCAACAGGCGAGTTTCGTGTGGCTCATGCAGCTCCACATTCTAAACAATTGGAGGTGTGACTATGCATTCCCAGCAGGGGGGGGCGACAGCTACCTGCTCAGCACTTACCCTGGAGTTGGGGTCATAATAAAGGGTTGTCTGGGGGTCATAATAGAAACCAGATGTTGAGTCATACAGGTATGTGGACACATCTGGGACAGCTGGAAAGAAAACATAGAAAATATGTTTTAGTTTTTACTGATCTCCTTAAAAAGGCTGCTCAAGAAGCAGTCTTAATTACATAGAAAGGTTACATAGAAACCCAGAGGTTTTCAGGAAGGTAGCTGGTGAACACAGACAGCCTCCCACACACTGCTTTCTTTTTGATTTATTCCATGTGCTATTCACACTTCATTGTAAGTGGTAATGAGAACAGTGTATTATACTTCAGTCAGTCTGGAACATGTGTTACCAATTTCAAATACATTTGGTTATCCATTTACTTGTGTTACAGTTACACACCATGTAATGACAAATACATTTTTGTGCCAGTTGATATAAAATAAATATCTTAACAAATTTGTACTGTCGACCATTACTCCATTAACCTGAATTAAAGACACTTCAACAAAGCCTTTACATCGAGTGCTCAATTTGCCCGAATTACTGTTGGAAGTTCAATACTTACTAAAGATTGATTTTTTAACAAAAAAAATAATATTTATATATATATATAATATATATATATTATATATATATAGCCCAATATTCTGACAGCTACAGCAAGCAACTGCAGTTGAACAAAATACATACAAGGTAATTGGGGATAACCTAAAAGGACAAGCGATACTGTGACTCCCTTGGTGCTGCTTGGCATGTGCCTGACCCTAATCACCAGACATGCACTGCATCCACTATTTCAGTTTAATTGCTTGGTCCTTGCTAACTAAATGTCCGATTGCCTGCTTGCAATGAGACGAAGAAAGAAAGCTGTTCCCCTTACTGCAGAGGTAGGTAGCAGCATCGTCTGCCAGCAGAGCCGAGTCCTGAGCTACAGTCGTGGCTGTGTCAGAGATGTTAGGGTCTGCTGGTATGGGCAGGTGGGTGTCTACTGCTTCTGAAGATAGCTGATCAGCAGCTGGGGTCCCGGTGTAACTCACAGGCTGGAATAAGTAACACAAAGTTAGACAGCGCCTTTGACAAAGAAGAGTTACCCCCTGAACACAGAAGGTCTAACCAGACAAGAGTACTTAGTTTGATTTCAAAAGGTCAGTATGGACCCTAAATCTTTATTTTACAAACCACAACCTCTACCAAAATCGGTCCCTTAGTATAAATCTGCATACATCAACCCTGCTCGCCTCCTTCCATTCCCTTCACCCTTTAACTTGCTGCCCACAATGGCCTTTTCAGATCTGCTGCAGGTCATTTGAGGGGGAAGAGTGGTCTTGCACATACCTGTCCAACATACAATGCCTCAGATGGCACTTGAGTCTCAAGCGTGGTGGCGTCTTCTAAAAAAGGAACAATTAAAAAATAAAGTTAAATTGCTAGTTATATTATATATGTATTGGAACCATAAAAGACACATATCTAACACTTCTAATCCAATTAAAGTCTACATAGCCAACCCTTTACAGATGAACAGATCTTACCTTGCACTGTGGCAGAGGTCCATATCTCTTGGGCAAGGGGATCGGGCTGCTGACCCTGTTACGGAGAAATTAATTAGCTAACAAATCAATCACAAGTTAAAACTGTAGGAAACTTTGCCAAGCATGCCAACTAGCTAAACTTTAATTTAAATCACAATCAAACCCAGTATTTCACTTGTGTTCTGAAAATGCTTACCTGCTTATTGGGATCATGGTGTCCCAAGCTGGATGTCACAGAAGCTTTTTCAAAATCTTTCTTAAAACTTTAGGGAAAATGAGAGTAGATTGTAATGAATTAACATTAGGGCTGAGCTGGACAACTCTAAAACAACACATACTGTAGTGTGAAGTACATTTGCTGACCTGTGGTTTTTCAAAGGCCTGGCTATCTCCACATGAACCCGAGAGCCATTGATCATGAAAGGCACTGACAGGTTTCGCAGGATCTTCACAAGACGGGTTACCTCCTAAAACAGAGCAATTAAAACCCCAGATATAGAGAGGGACACTTAAAAACCCACTTTAATAGGGAGAGAGTTTAACCTGACAAAATATAATGCTGGTTATCTATAGAAGTTCCTAGCAAGAAGCAAGAGCTCTGGATATACATTATATTAAGGGGTATAGTTAACTATTGTCTCAATGGGGTTTTCATTGTTTTACAGCACTCATGGGGCAAACTGGTTGTTAATTTTACACCTTGACAAATGGTCATACAGTTACGTTACAATCTGTCTGGTGTAAAATAGTTACGTTACAGAACAACAAACACAACCACAGTTTGGCTCTATAAAGTATTTTACCTGATGCGAGTCCATGTCTATAAAGCACAAACATTTGGTCCCCACGCCTGGTTTCCGTTTCATTAAACGGACATTCCGTTCATCAAGGTAGGCAAAAGGTTCCAGCGCCTTCAGAACATGCTCCACTGTGGTGGTGGGCCACAGGTGTTTAATGATCATGGCTGAATAACAAAACACAAACATGTCAATGGCTCCTTTCCTCTTCATGATTTCTACCAGTAATCAGCACCCCCAATATACATATTCCATATGAAAGACTAGTTATAAATAGACTATTTAGAAACCAGATCAATACTGTATCCCAGCACAAACAAATACATTAAAAGTGTGAAGTTTGCTGGATAAATAGGCAAAGGATATTACTGCTCACTTTTGCTCTCCTGAAAGACAGGATCTAATTGGGTAGATGTCCATGTAGGGGCAGGCGCTGGGGTGGGCTGAGAATCCTCAGGAGCCCCCTGTTCAGACAGAGAGAGAGGAGAGAGAGACTTGACTAAATACATCAGTACCAAAGAAAAAGTAGGTCACTACATTCTACAGCAAAATAATGTAGAATCAGAACAAATTACTAAAACAAGATGATTATGACAAGCACTGCGGTAGATCAATGACGGGTTAATAAGGTTCTTGGTGTGTTGCTCTAAAGTCTGATCACAAGCATTTCATAAAAAAAGAAGTATGCTTTCAATTGGTAATACTTACATCTTTGTTGTTCCAGTCTGGCTGAGAGTACTGCATAGACACTGCCCTTCCGCCAATCTTCAGGGTTCTCTGCAGAGACACAGTCACACTCATTATACTACCGATTAACTGTATGAAGAACTAGCAGTGTAGCTGTGTAATAAGGGTTGGCTCCTTCACAGCACGACATAGCGCAACTACTTGAACCTTTCTGTTGATGACTCTAATGTAATGTGTTACTCATTAGCATGTATGTGGTTCACTTTTTAATTCTTCATAGCAGAGATTGTTTTGGGGAGTAGAGCACCTCAATGTATTCCTGTCTCTTAATTTAACAATAACAGTAGTAGTAACGGTACACCTGAACACTGAAGGTCATGTGTCCGCATAACTACTGGCCATATCATGCTTGCACTTGCCATCTTGTCCACAAATGATGCGAACGCATGCGACAACATACAAGGGAAAAATCCTATGATTCTTAAGCCTTTACTCTATGTCTTTTTGGATTATTACAACTTTTGAGGTTAACTGTGTGCATGGTTGAAGTAAGATTGGAGATTACAATTTTAAAAAAATGTAACCAGATATGTATGAAATTGTTATGCGGCATTATTATACAGCGTACACAGTTTTTGTTCTACTTTCTGGGACATACACAAGTAAGAAATATGCTTGCTTAAATTTTCTTGGTACCATTTTGTTAAAACAGCTGCTTTAATAATAGTTAAATCCTCAAGATGCTCAAATTGTTTGTTGATAATTTGGCGGTTTAAACATTTTAAAATAGAAAACAACCCTTCCAACACACACACAGAAGAAAACCTTTGGTCTTAGAAGATGGAATTCCTAAGGTTCTGCTAACCAGCATCGATACAGTTTTCACTGCTCACTTTTGCAGGTGTACCCTTCCATGAAAACGGTAGGTGTGTTTCAGTGATAAATCATCAGTATCACCAACATATGGCAAGCCCAATATTTTTTCATGGCTCTTTACTAACAAGTAGAAGTTTGAAAATAAAGTCTTTGAGCTGGCCTGTAGTCCGATATTAATAATGTTACATTTTCTTATAAGTGCCCTGGTGATCCAATACACATCTATTACTTTGAAATACCTCTATTAGGTATCTAACACGACAGAGCCGTCAATACCATGTTCAGCTGCATCAACTATAGTCCCCACGTGGTTTCTCTACTTAACAATTATCAAATTAGCTTAGAGAGATTTAAAAACCTGCAAACCAATAATGGAGAGAGAGGGTGGTCTATAGTGTTCAGAGATGCCTAAGTTAAGAAAAGTTCAACTAAACAACGGGGTCAGTGAAAAATCAATTGCACGTACCATGTTATACTATTTTGGTAAGAATGCATGTTGAGTTTCATTCAACACATAGAAGTACACTGCTTTTGTAACCTACATACAACAGGACATGCACGTCATCTATACCTTAATTGTGCACCTGGGCAGTTTATAGTAACAATACAGTTTTGAGAATAGCCACGATACTGCATAAACCATATAGCATTCCAGGTCTATAAAAAGTAGCACCTGTACCATAATTAATGGCACAAACCACATAACCATATTTTGCACTACTGCTTTGACATTATTGTTACAAGCAATTAAAAGCATGACAGATTTGGTAGGCTTTAGCTGCAGAAGAGCAAAGGGATAACACTTAAAATTGTGGTTCACTTTTAGAAAGTATTCTTGATTGCATTTATAATTAAGCAATGCACAAGCATTTAACTAAATATGATCTAATTCTGAATGTCAAATGAAATTATTATACAAATTACACAAAATGTTATTTGATCATCATTAATAAGGACTAGGGAGGTCAGAATGTTCAGAAGAACTGATATCAATGATCTAATGAAATGCAGTCTGTACTTTGGTACACTGATCCAACAGATAAGACTCAAGGTAGGCAATAATCTATAACTTTCACCTATCTGTCACAAATCGTATTTAAAAAAAAGTTACAATATACAACCCTCCACGATACCACTGTGTGAATTGGAATCCCATGAGCCATTTCTTACTTTTTTAAAAAGTAGACTTTGATTTGCAATGTATGAGAGAATCACAATTGAAGAAGGCTGCTGAAGGTGGTGACCATCAAAGATTTGATTGAAATCACAAGACGAGGAAGATAAAACAGCACTGTTTTTGAGGGAAAGACTGCTCATGTTGGAGGACAGCAACTGGGACTGGCAAGTCCCAAAGCAGTTGAGCACAGCCTCCTGGAGAGCAACACACGTCTCAAAGCATTCCAAGAGATTATATTGTCAAGAGGATCAAAAGCAGCAGTAAGATCCAAGTATGACAGCATGCCAGGATTTGAGTAAAAAATAGAGCCTTGCTCACCCTGAGCAGTGCAGTACTTGGTGTGGTCTTAAACCAGACTAAGGGCTGGTTCGTATTTCTGTCGCAGATGAATGCGATACGTCTGGCGCAGACAGCTATAAAATCTGTACAGCTTCAATCCGACCACGCAGCTAATGTTGACATTTTTCAACATTATCCGACCCTGTGCGATTTCAGGTCACATGAGAAAAGGCGGTACTACTTTCCAAAAAAAAGATGCACGTCGCAAGTGTGTGGATGATGTAATTCCGACCTGTCGCACAGAAGACCTAGACTCATGCAATTAATTTAACGTCATAAAACCATAATTCTAGCACTGCGCCTTGATAAGACTGCGGGCATGACCTAATTTGGTTTAACGGATTTCCTTGATAAAAATGATTTTAAAAAGAGAGTGCCATGTCTTGAATGACTTCAATGCAATAGATTTCCTTGAAAATGAATAGGAACCAACACCATGCCTAACTTTGTATAATTTTACTGCCAAAAGTAGATCGGTTGGCTTAATCCTTGGATGTCCCTTGAATTCCCTGTGTGACAATGAGCTCCAAGTTTGTGACATACTGAGCACAACATGAGCTCCTGAACAGTGGCTTAAATAGCAGTATTTACCATGCTCAGGGGCTTGTTCAATCCTGTCCTTGTTGATCCTGCAATTCAAAGCATTTACTTCCACCTCCAAGGTAATACATACCTTCTGTGAAGTACAAACACGCACTTTAGTAAGACGAATTATAGAATACTGCATTTTGCACAGGCAGAAGTCACGTGTGCTCACTGCATTGAGAATGCTTTTCTATTCATTCTATCTGAGACTTGGAAGAAATCATCTGTAGAAGGGAGGGGAGATCTGTTAAAAGTGCATCTTTCAACTGGGGTATATCAATCCAGTCATGGCAGAACCATATAAATCTAATAGTATTTTGAGAATCAGACATTACAGACGAGATGCCCAAAAACAAAATTTATCCGAGATTGAGACACAGGGGCACGAGGGAGAACTAGATCAAATACAAACCAGTCACACCCTGATGTACATGAAATTAGAAAAAAACAGAATGTGGATGGTTGTGCTGCCTGCTTCCTCTTGCGTAATCATGTCCCCCTGCAATGCAGTACAGAAATTTACTCAGAACAGAGAATTATCAGATTTACAGGAGACTAAATATATTGATAACTAACTGCTGCAGAGATCCGAGTGGACATGAAGTCTGAACAAGTCCACAGAGGGAGCAGAACAGCCATTCAAATATACTTTATGTTGAAGGATATATTTTTAAAAACTTATAAAAACACAAATGTTCACTGATTTGTCAAGTAAAAAAAACACACAAACAAATAAAACGACTAACTTTTTTCAACTACTTCAAATATGTTTACCCAATCAAATGTAAGCAATGGCCATTATTCAGAGAACATCCAAAAGCCTATCTTTTTCTCTTTTCAATAAAACACATGATTGGAGCAAGAAAATAATTTGCGCAAACATACAATGGAAGCCTGAACATTAATGCAGACACATATGAAATAGGTTGGAAGAACAACAAACAGCACGAACCGTGACATAAGCAAACATCTTCATTATATACTGTACTTCGCTCATTCAACTCCTCCTCTCCACAGGTATACAAATAGCACATAGAAGTGATCAAGAACCATTTCAGTACCCAGAGAAAAAATAGAAAATGTCCGATGTTAAAGGCGGCAAATGAAAAGAACCGATTTGTATCCAAGAAGGTCTACTTTCTAACTTAGAACATGGAACACAAGTTCAATGTAGAAGCAATACCTAAATAAATCAAATAAATAAGTGTGTTACTTAAATTAAGCAATCATAAATGGTCAAGTCTAGTTGGGCCAATTTCTTGTTATCAAACTTTGGTTGGGGGTAAAACCACTCCCCTACTGATGGTAAAAGCCATCACAGAATTCAGACAATAAATTGGAAGAAATGCAGACTCAACTTCCTTGAAAAAAGAAAAAAACTGCTTTAAAAATACATTCACCTATTCCTTCAAATTAATACAATAAAATGTAGTGTACCCTGCAGGACAAAGCTCCAACCATAAATATTAACGTTACCATTCCTCTCAAGTTGAAACAAATGTATTCATAAAACAATCAGGTCTATAGACTAACCATTACATAACACCATGACATCGCGAGTCAATGATCGAGATTTAAACCCTAGATACTGAATGCCATGAAACATCAATAAATACATTTAAAAAAAGGATATTAAGCCAGCCATCCATTTTCCTTCTTTACTTTATATTCACCTCAATAGCATTGCTTTTAATGCCAACTGTGCATTTCATTGTACAGTCACGTTCCTCTTAGTTTAAGCAGGAAGATGGAAAGAAAAAGTAAACACTTAAATATTGATAAAGAAGCCCCATTTTGGGGTAATGAAATGACTGACAAAAAAATATAAAATATGAATCAAAGAAAGGACAACACAACATCCCTCTAGGTTGTTTTAATGCACTGCAGCGGATTCCGCAGTCAACGTCCTTAGAAATACAGGAATCGCAGAAATTGGGCAATGACCAATTTCTATATAATCTCACCATCAGGGATCAAATTAACATCTTGTCATTACTCTCCCTCTCCCCCCCCCCCCCCCCCCCCAGGGTACAGAAGAGCTACTTACTTGAAATAAACTACTCATTACTTACTACCAGTCTCTTAGC
The DNA here is from genome assembly GCF_017654505.1 of Polyodon spathula. Taxonomy (NCBI): domain Eukaryota; kingdom Metazoa; phylum Chordata; class Actinopteri; order Acipenseriformes; family Polyodontidae; genus Polyodon; species Polyodon spathula. The sequence goes on along the minus strand of NC_054556.1, from coordinate 9,605,594 downwards.
TTAAATGCATAATTATTGTTATATACTGGCCCAGCAAAGCTAATACAGTAGTCAGGTCAATATCGAGTTACACACAGATAATCTGTATCCAACGCAGACTGCAGACATAACCCGAACATGCAGACACAACCAATATGGCAACAATGGATAATTTCAGATCTTACAGTAAGTAATGGGCATTTTACTTTAATGTTTTAACTTGTTAAATACAACACCACTAAACTGTTCATTTGACACTAAAACATCCCAAGTAATCAAATCAAAACACCCTCAAAAGGCAACACATTTTATAAATTTACACAAAAAAAAAAACATAATTACTTTCATTCACTTCTGGTAATTGCCAATAGGCTGAATTTAAATGGAATCCACTCAATGCAATCTATCATCCCACTGGGCATCACTGTACATGCACTTCATTTCCACTATGGGGAGCCACAGCAATTGTCTTGGTCACTTGCCCATAGCTAGCTCTAAACAGATCTGTTCTGAGGATGGGAAAGTATATGCTGGATTTGCCAAATATCAATACTTTTTGGTTGCTCACAAATGTGTTTCATTACTTATTAGTGGTTAGCAAAACATACTGCATGACCCAATATATTTGTTTAAAAAAAATAAGACAGTATGTATATAGCTATATAAAATGGTATCCTATTGCGTAACTAAATATTAACTTAGCATGGCTTTCAACCACAGTACGTACAGAATAACACATTTACTGTGGCACAGTGGGTTTATTGCAGTCTTTCCAATCAGAGATATGTTTTTCCCATGTAAACACACATTTAGAACCAGATAGAAGCAGCAATCACTGCAGCACCCCACTTACCTACCAAGGCCTAACGCTCTAACCTTAGTTAAATATAAAGCCACTATGTTAAGACTTTGGGTGTACTCAGTCATGTTACTCCTAGTTTAAAGGTCTTACTGCGTCAAATCTTGAGAATCAGAACTGCCCTTGATGCAAACGGTAAAGCGATTCACTGATCCATTTCCAATCAATCTCAATCTAACCCTGCCTAAAAACCCTCAAGGGGGTACAGCGACAACCCCAACCCACACACACACACACCCCCATGTATGAACCAACCTTCCCCTCCCCAAGCCTCCCTCCACCTGCCCCACCCCTTCCTGCCAAGGCAGTGAACCAGCCGAAGACCGATGAGAAAAGGCCACCTGGTTGGACTCCATGAAGCGGACTGCATCCTCCAGGTTTAAAAACTCCACAAAGGCGGTATCGTAGCTGTAACCTGGGGACAGCATTTAAAATACAGATGGATCTGTGTTAGTCAGTGCCTGTCATGAAATTCACACAAGCAATTACACCTTAAAAACATTGCATACAAAGGAAAAAATAAATAAAAACACGAACACAAGTATTGCTGTTTGCTAAATACTGCAAAGTGTAGTCTATGTATGTATATTTTGTGTTGGTCAGAAAATCGAGAAATCAAGCACATCAAGGGTAATTTATTATAACAGACCGAGCATACACCTTTAACTCAGCGTTTGACTAATGTCAAGCACCCTGCACAACAACATCTCAAAACTTTTCCCGGTTGTTTTGTCCATATTTGCCTATGGTATTTTAAGTGTTGATTAGGTGTGCTCTTTTGAACAGTTTCTTGTCAATCGTGAACACATCAATCGAGTGTAGACGCAGCTTGTTTGGCATAAATGAGAACACAACAGTTTGCACCGTTTTCACATAAACTAGTATTGGAAAATATGACTGGAAGGCTTAATGACAAACGTGTCAAAAATAAGAAGCACCCCGAAAAGCTACAGATACAGCTGTACGACTGGAGTCTAAAATCGCAGGTAAACCCTTATTATACCGGCTGCTCTAGAAACAAAAACATTGCACATACAGCAGATATAAAAGGGGTTTAAACCACCACAGTTGATATTGGTATTTCGCAGTTCAGATAATTAGACTTTTATAATACAAGGGGTTCTGTTGGAAATATGCATTTACTTATTAAATTAATTTAATCAATTTATGATGTTAATAGGATTTATATATTTAAAGCAATTAAGTTGATTTCAATTTTTGCATGCAATATTTACGCAAGTGTATGGTGACTTTTAATAAGTGAATACAAATTCACCAAGGAATAAACGTTTTGGTACATTAGTTACTTAGAAAGTAAAAAAAACGCAGAGACGGTGAAAAAACATGAAGAGATTATGAGCTGAGTTCTTAGTAGCAAAAAAGTGAGGCTTACTTTTAGGAGTTGAATGGGGCATGTATTAAATAGAACTAGTGGATCAGACTTGATAAAAAAGTACATGGATGGCAAAAGAGAACGAACTTTAAAAAAAGTAACACGAACATGCAATCGGCTGCAAAACATTTTTGGTGCCTACTATTAGCTGATAACAAGAAACCTAGGACAGAAACCCACCATTTTTACAAATAGACGCCCAAATAAAATCATACTGACACTGAACTGCTACACAAAAGGGGTAATGCTGTATACCATTTACAGTGTTATAGTGTTAACACTATGCAAGGACAAATTAATGTTACAAATATTAGCTTTGTTTTCTGTAAAATATTATCAAGATAAATTTTAAAAATGCAGTATGTCACCAGCATGTCTAAATGGGGACAAGGGCTTGTGTCCATCCAGATAAACTGGAGAACGTAAACAAGGTCTGTTATCTTTCTGACTGAAAACACACACATGGCTAAACTTTGGACAAAAGTTGCTAAAAGATACCAAGGAACTGTAAAACAGAACGCCTTAAATGGGTGTCACTTCAGTCAAGACAATCCTGCCCTAATACTTGCTTGTACCTTTTCATAGAATCCAGGTTCTTCCAAAATGCTAACATCATAAGAGGAGCAAGGTGTAGGCAAGGACTAATTGAAGCTAAAATTTGAGCTTTCCGAGGTAACAAAAAGCAAAGAAATTATTTTAAACAAATCTGTACTGATGAAATGAAAAATCATAGACATGAACTGTTAACATGATATCTGAGGTCTAGCCATGGGAGGAATTCAGTTTCTGTGGTGTCAGGCCTGTACTCTGTACTGAATAGAAAATAACCTGCATCACAAATCAGTAAAACTGTCAAAATAATGTGTTTGTTTGTAAAGAGATTCTTTGAGGAGTTTCATTAAATGCATAAAGCACGCAAGAGTGATAATACGACACAGTAACCTTTTACATTGAGCTTAGTTTGGTCAGGTTCCTCATCAAATATGTAACACAAACTAATACCATGTAACAGACCCAAATTGGTCTGCAATTTGGGATCCGTCCTGACACTAATAAAGCTTGTTTTCCTTTCTTTCCCCCATCTATTTGAATTTAATACATTTTTCTCCAAAATATTTTAGTACAGTAAACACAAACCATTGCAAGCTAAGGCACAACCCCAGAGAACTACACTACCCATATTGCAAGTGCTTGGTTCTCAAACAGCCAAGATCTGCTAAAGCAGGTATTAGGTAAAGCTTTTGAAAAAACAGTTACTGCAGTGACTTATTTTAACTTGGTTTTCACTTGTTTTATTTGAGTGTTTAAAGCCATGAATGAATTAGGTACTTGCATGCCTATCGCCTACTCTTCCAATTAGGTGTAACCAGCGTACAGCTTCTTCCTATTTATACAACTCAAGTGTAGCACGGCACTGCGGTGGCGGCAAACTGCCAAACAGCTCACAAAGCACAACATTCTGAAGATCACTTGCACAAGAGAACACGCCCTTGTGACAACATTTGTTTCAGTATCGAGTTTAAAAAAAAAAAAAAAAAAGTCTCCACTAGGTCTTCTATCTCACCTGGCACAATGTCCTTTATTTTCATTCCTTGTGTTCGAACTCCATTGGTATAACTGAATGCAGAAAGAATCTAAAAGAAAGAGACCGAATGCAAGTCATTTACAATGCTGGACCAAATAATAATACAGATGACCAATCAATTGGATTTTATCAAGACTGTTGAATTCATTTGTACCAGTGTATGTATGTGTGTGTGTGTATATATATATATATATAAAACGTTGCAAATCGAAGCACATTTCCCATAGGAACAATGTTAGAAATTCGGGTTACGTTCCTGACTTTTTTTTGGTCAGATACTATATTTTTACAAATATGAACTGTTATATTGTACTCATGCAAACATTTACTTAACTATTCACACTCAGTCCGTTGATTTCAGGGTGCCGCCACTCCAGTGGTTACACGCATATTACTCAGGCACCGTAAAAGCCTGGCTTGTAAAAGTACAGACTAGTGGCTTCCCAATGACATATTCAGTGTGTGTATGCGATACTCCTAGCCGGAACTATGATCGCCTGAAGCCCCTCATCGTGTGACAGCTTAGGTTTCGTTTTGAGTACATGGCTCTTACCAGACACTGTTAAGAGCAAATAAATTCTAAAACAAAACTTTTTTTTTTTTTTTTTTTTTTAAAAAAAAAAAAAAAAAAACACATACCTGTTCCGATGTGGCATTTTTACAAATCCCTTTGACTGAAATTATGCTGGAGACCTTCTCTTTAATAGACCCACTTCTGTAATCCTGGTCCTTAAATTGAAAAGACAAACAATACATTTAATTTGGTGACATTAACAGGAAAGGTCTGAATCCAAGAGGGGATTATAAAACTGGATCTCCTCTGGTGTAACCGTTTTAAAAGCAGAAATAAAGACATTTGCTTTCTTACTTGAAAGCTGAAGTCACTTGAACTTGAGGCTGGAGGTTGCTCTGGTTTTTTTGGCGGCTCCTCCAACGAGAGATTCCCATGGCCGTAGTCAAATGTCTGACCAGAAGTGACCCGGTAATCACTATCTCTGTAGTCTTGGTCCTTGTAGTCACTATCTTTTTTTCCTGGAAATTCCAGGGTCAGCTCTGCAGCTTTCTCTTCTTGGGGTCCTGCTGAAGGGTCCTCAGACTCTGGGACGGCAATGAGGGGTGCCTCGCATTCATGTTCGTCAAGGGCCGAGTGGTTTCTCCCTGGGAGAGAATCAGTGTCCTTGTTATGCAAATGACCATCCCTGAATGATGCACCCTCATTTCGGTCTCCTGGCCTACCTAGTAGGTCCTCTCCAGTCCTAGACCAGAGTAATGTTGCTTCTCTGCCTCCAAAGCTCAATGGATCCAAGGTGGAGTTTCTCTTCCAGTCTTGGGAATCCAGTGGCTCTCTTTCCTGTGACTGGAAACCAAAGGAATCTTCAACAGGATTACTCTCCCTCCCTCTGAATTCAGAGCTTTCTGGTAAACCGGCAGGAATCCTCTCCCTTACTCGGAAGTCTAAGCTTTCTCTGGCTAGGGGAAGTCTCTCTCGTTCTTTTGATTCCAACACACTAATGTCCTTCTGGTGCATGTCTACTGGAAAACTATCACTCTCTCCAAAACCTGCTGAGCGCCAGTTGTCCTGTCGTGGCTCTTCTCTGCTTCTGAAAGGTGGTTCTCCTCTTTCTCTGAAGTCACGTTTATTACTTCCCTCGCCACCTCTGAATTTAGGTCCTTTCCACCCCCCAAAATCAGAAGACAAAACATCCCTTCCTCTAACATCCAGTGGGACTCCATCGTTTCCCATGAAATGCACAAGAGATTCAGCACCACCTTTCAAATCAATTGAAGGTCTAGCTCTGCTTCTGAAGTCCATGTCAGATCCATACCTTCCTCTGATAGCTACTGGAGGCATGCCTCTCCTCCCAAAGGCCATAGAAGCTCCATCCCTCACTTCCAAATCCATACTTAAGCCATCTAAATCCTCAACCTCCATGGGGTGCCTAAATCTTTCCCTTAAGTCCATGTTACTCTCCTCTCTTTCCCTTGTGTTCATTGAATGTCTTTCACATCCCAAAATGTCCAATGGAAGCCTTCTCCTTGTATCAACAGGGAACCCATCTCTTCCTCTAATATTCATGGGAAGTCTTTCTCGTTTTCCTAAACCTAAAAGAGGGTCACCAAATCCTCTTAAACCCGCAGCATCTCCATCTCTTCCTCTAATATCTAAATCATGACCACCTCTCCCCCTAAAATCTTGATGTGGATCTCTTTCTCTCATTTCCACGGGCAAATCAAACCTTCCCCTGTTATCCATCGGCAGAGTATCTCTTGCCCGGAAGTCCCTAAAGTGAGCATCTCTTCCTCTTATGCCTGTAGGTTCCAAATCTCTCCCCCTCATGTCAGGTGGGTGACCATCTCTGCCTCTGATGTCCAAAGGTGGCCTGTCCATTGGTCGGAAGCCCATTTGTGGATTCATGTTTGGATGTATTACAGCTCTTCCTCCAAACTTCGGAAAAGGACCCTCTGGACCACCATGTGTCTCTTCCCTCCAGTGAGGAGGAAATCTTGGACCTTGGAGGTTTCCACTGGGAAGAACGGAAAAATGAATCAATGCATAGGGCACAATAAGGCCATTTCATACAACAGGTTTGTAAAAATAGTTTACAATGTGTCATTTGCAATCAAATCAACACGCAACTGAACACACAAGAGAATGTTAAATTCCTTTAAATGTTTCTAATCATTTAAACTTTAGTATAAAAGGCACTCTATTCAGTGCTGTAACTGAGACACGCTGTAACATTAAACGTGCATGAGTACAACATTGATGTTTATATGGAAAAGTTTTGCAATAAATTACCTTACACTGTACACACCCACTGTATAAACACTACAGAAGACCTATATTTGACATGTATCTCTGACAACGGTTAACCAGCTAGTCAAAATGTAAATGTTTAAACTATTAACATTTGTAACACATGAATAATTTTGATACATGGGTACGCTTTGTACAAACTACTACGTGTCATTGTTTGACAACTAAAAAAGGACATGCATATGCATATTCATATATGGCCTTACACAGATTTTGCTGCTCTGAGTTATTTTTGCTGTAATAAAAGCACTCTGCAGTTAAGAGGAGTTCCAGGCCCATATAAAGGTCTGCAGTGCGGACAGTGAACGCACGCACACACCCACAATATATACTATAGATATATATATATATATATATATATATATATATATTAATCTTATATATCTAGTTTTAAGTCTTCCTCACGGAAATCCTACCTATAATAAAAGATCATGTGTTGTCTCATGCAAGTTTTAAGTTTCTTACCGAAAAGGAGTGCCTCTTGGGCCAAACCGAGGGCCACCCCACATCGTCTTCCACTTGAGCCAACAGCACCAGAGAAATAAATTCTAACCACAATGCTGCACCAAGCTCCTGCAACAGAAATCAGAGGAATAAGAGAGAAAATACAATGATACGCACACTACTTTTTGATATATCAATCATCTGCCACAAAGGTACATGGGGCCATTGTGCCAATGCAATGTAGGGTCATTCAGGGAAGCCAGAGACCTGAGAAAACATTTTGTGGCAGAATAATGTACCGGATGAATGCTCAGCATTTGCACATCCACCGCTTACCTGGGGTGTTCAGTTTACATCTGCCTAACAGCTGCCAAATTAAAGTCAGTATTATATTTTATTACTTGCTTTGCTATATGGTGAATGGTTTGTTTTATTATATTGTGTATTGCTAACTAAACTGGGAATCTCTTTGTTATGCACGCACGCACGCACGCACGCACACATCCTACAGGGGACAAATCCTCAAAAAAAGCATGTGATTGTCCATGCACAACTTACCAAAATGGCCCTGGTATTATAATCATTATTTTGCAGGTATACTGTAATTATAGACTTAACGTTTGCTGGTAATCAGTGAATGTGCATAGTATTTACTTGCCTAATCATCATACAATCTCAAAAATTAGTAAATACGACTGTAAACGTACACTTTACCGGATTGCCTAATCAAAAAAAAAAAAAAAACACCGCTATATAGATAGACATCGACGTAATAGATAAGATCGGAAACATACCCACAAGATGCAACCTTGGCTAGCAGAACTCAGTACCTCTAATTACATATTTCAAAACTATGTTCTTAATTAATTAATTAAATACCATTAAGGATGTTATTACAATGCCAATGCAATTTTCACTGTGTGTGAATGATACTCGCTACATTCTCAGCAAACATGATACAAATTAGAAGCGCACTGGCTCGTACACATGGCTCTACCCACTCCACTCATTACTGGGGTCAACACGCGGTTGCTTTACAATCGATTATATTATTAAGATCACTACATCACAAAATATAACTACAATGGAGATGATGTGTGAGAGATTCTGAATGCCATTCTAGCCCGCCGGTGCACGCATACCGCTGCCCACGATTAATATCACACATCTTTACAAAAAGTGACCAGAGATGAAAACCGCATCTCCAAAATAAATAAAACAACTAAAGAAATGATAACAACAAGAACTACCAACCTTTTTTAAAAAAAAATATGCCCACTCTGCTGTAATACACAAAACATGGAGTAGACCGGAACTGCGATATGTCGACAAATCGGAAGTGTGGTATTTTTACGGTATGTTGGAAGTTGTAGTTCACTAAGACGACTCTTTAAGCCGAACTAGGAACTGCTGTTATTATTGGTTGTAGTTTATTTCCTCAGCGGTTTGTGGGATACAGCTGTATCACTATCATATGCAGTTATGATTTGTACCCCCGTGTTCTCAATAATGTAGGGATAGCTTCTTGATCACATCACCACTTGATGTATCCGTACAGCATTGAAGGGACCGTGTTAAAGACTCCCATTGCAAATAATTTTGATCCATTATTGTAACGTGTATTGGTTTCAAGCTTAGGTGTGCCAATTGCAATAAAATAAAAAAATAAAAAAACGGTATGGCTTAAATTGTTATAATGGGAATCATCAGTTTCTCCTCATTAGCATGACGATGGAGAACGTTACATTTTTGTTGTACCAGTATATGACATCTGTAAGCATTAATATGTTTCACATTTTATCACATATTAAGGTGGGCACAAAAGACTGCAAAAAAAAATGTAAAAGACTATTAAACATAACATTCTACCATTCCAGAAGAAAAGAGAAAGCGAAAGACTCAAAATCCCAGAATTCAGCGCACTGCATGTTGGACAGTGACCCTTTCAGGAGTTCCTCTTTGCAGGATTGAATACAGTAATTGAGAAATGCACTTTCACTTGGGATTTGCGGTGTCAGAAGGTGACGTTCTCCTCTCTTTGCTGTCAACATAAATTCCGATGATTTTAAAATGTATGTATCCATGGTGCTGGAGACCGTAGTGGCCACAGTTTTGATGATCCCCAACAGGCATGCAAAGAAGATCAAACTGTAATTGTTATAATCTGACACAGTACACGCAGTTGTAGCGACCTCCCAATACACTAATACGCATAAATTCAATCAGTTGCTGCCACAAGGGTCGCTCCTTCAGATTTGCCATTTATATATTCTGCTTGTGTAGCTCTACTGGGGTAAGTTCAGTTTTGTATTTTTAAATCACAATTAACACTGGTTTGAATGGTTCTGTTTGGTTTTTGTATGGAGAGTGCTGCTGTTTACAATTATAACTAGTAAGGTTCCTGACAGTTGACCAGGATATACGTCTATGATGAAAGGGGATATACATTGACAGTTCTGTTTTCCTGATCTGATAACAAATGCTTTTAAATGTCGTATTCCTAATTTCAAACTATGTACAAATACACAAGGGACACTTTAATAAATCCATTGACATGTTTAACGCATACTGCTGTGCCTGTAGCATGTGTTAACATGCCCGTTATATTTGTGTTACCGGTTTTTCAGGCATTTTACAAATTGCACAGTAAAGATATTACAACCAATATAGACTTGAATACCTTGTTAAGGAACTTATGAAATGCAGGAATATGTGGTTTAGTGGAAGAGTAATTTCATTTAAAATTAATATTACAGTTTTCTTTGCACTGCCTTTATCAGCCCTGCCCTGTGCTGTCTGCCCTGGCACTCTGTTTCAGTTGACTGGGAGAATGGCTGCTGACGTCCATAATAGAAAGGTGACCTGGGAGATCCAGAATGGATCCTTGGCTCCTGTGGACAATCGACGGAGCGAGAGCCCCACTCCAGGGCTAGTGGAGGGGACAGAGCCAGGTAGACCCTTTCAACATTGGGGTTATAGTATGACTTATTTACATGGTCTGTACAGCTCATTTATTATTGTTTGTACTATTTTATTGGTCCTCTGTGTTTCATAAGGACAAGAGGTGAATTCATAAGCAAATAAATAAATAAATAATAAAATAGCCCACCTTTAAGTATGACAACTTGTATCTGCCAGTCCCTGGATCCTGCTGCCCTGTATGCACTGTTCCGTTTAATAACACTAACTGCAGGTCTCACTCCTGATCATTAATACCTTTCAGTAGAACAGATTATTTTTGAAGACTCTGTAACATACTGACATGCACTAAAGATTACATAACAAGTGACCAAAAAACATTTTGCGCAAAACTTTTCTGTACTTTTCTATACCGAAAGCTATACAAAATGCCAGGTCTAATGCCTAATTCTGAACAACCACAAAACGATGATGCGTTACACAGGCGAGCGCACTCACATTGCCAGTTTTAACCTGAGGCGAACTCACACTTGCCAGAAACTAGGGTTGAGAATTTCCAACTCAAACGTTTGCCATGTGAATGCAACAGGGTTACACTTGCCTCGGGTTGAAAACGTGCATGGCAGTAGCCACAAAACAAACGTTGAGGGGCAAAGGTCACACATCAGCACACCCTGGGGTGATAATGTGTAGTGTGAAACGATCGTGTTCAACCCCGGGATGAATCTCACCCCGTAGATTGTAGACAAATATGAATGCAGGCAGGGCTGAGCACAGGGGTGAATCACCCTGGGGCCGCCCCGTGGCGACTCGACCCGGGTTGGATGGTGTAGTGTGAAAACGGCTATAGATGTCTCCCTTTTGTGGCTTAATTTAGAGTCTGCAATGAGAAAATATTACAGTTGGTTACAAGTCATTCAAGACAAGTCAAAAGTTTGCAGTAGCTTTTTACCCCTTTAGCCACTATTGACTTGCAACTATTGTTCAAATAATGGCTCATTTTGCTGGTATTGTAAAATGTAACAGAATTATCAGTTGTGACTGTGAAATGCATCCAGTCTGGACCGATGTCTGGGTTTAAAGAATGCCAGAGCAGTAGCCAATGTTCAGCATATTTTGATGATAGGTACATAACTCTGTTTTTAGTGAAAGTCTAGTTCACAAATTCCTAATTCTGAAATAGGGTTATTATAGGTAGGTTTGTAAGAGTTGTTGTAATTGTTTTCACTGACAATTAGTATGTTCTTTGTTTCCAAGTACGCAAAACCATTACTAGTAGTTTTCCTGTTAAACCTTAACACCAATGTATTAATGTATACAGGGCTACCTCATTGTTAAACAGGGGCAAAATCCTGTGTGCTTTTTCCACGGCATTTTTAGATAAGAAATACTGATTAAGAGTGTCAATAGTGTCAGTCTGATTGCAAGTATGGGCTCTGGTCAAGACACTCCTTTTGCACGCAGAATGTGAGCAAAGAGAAAATAACGCTTTAAAAACATGACTCGTTAAGTAAAGGTCCCATCACTTTTATTTAAATTAAGTCACATCCTTCTTCTAAAAATGTAACATCTATAATTCTGATAAAAAGCAGTGTTGGGGAGAGATTTGGTGGAAGAAAATCACCATGAATCACCTCAAATGGAGGTTAATTTAACCATCTAGTTTCAAGCAAAGGTGTATATTTATTTTGTAGAATGAGCATAGGTGCCATTTACCAATTTAATAATAATTTCTTAGTCCCCTGACAGAGGATTCAGCACAAACTTTTTTTTTATGATATAAGATGCAGATGTCAGGGAGTCCTTTAAATGTTCATTCAATTTGATAAACCCAGCCCGAGTCTTGGTGGCTATGGCCACTAAGTGTCCTGTTTAATTTTTTTTTCTGCAGGTGCTGGGCAGGAGAACGCCATGTTCGTCCACACCCAGTCCTTCGAGGATCTCACTGCAGATAGTGAGGAAGCAGCCGACAGAGACAGCCAATCAGAATCCACCTCCAAGCTGAGTCGTGACATCAGCCAGCTCAGCACACAGGAAGGAGACCAGTCAGGGGAGGGATTAGATGCCGAGCAGAGGCAAGAAGGCAAGCCCAGCAGGAGGGTAGATGAGGATGACGTGACCAGCGAGACATGGAGACAGAGAAGGAAACATGTCTTTGTGCTGAGCGAAGCAGGGAAGCCTATCTACTCCCGATACGGAACAGAGGAGGCTCTATCCAGCACCATGGGAGTGATGGTGGCACTGGTGTGTTTTGTGGAAGCTGAGAAGAATGTCATTAAGTCGATTCATGCAGGTGAGAGCGGGGGTAATTTTGTTTGAACTTTTAATTCTGCTTTCTACAAGCCTTGCCCAAGCATAGTGAGGACTACACTGAAAGGAAGATATTTACCATCCCCAACTTACAGGTACATGTACGCAGAGAACCTTTTTCATGATTCTGATAGCTCTAATTTAGTATTGATCACTAAGGTGAGGTATTTGTATGTCAAAGCCCAAAGACTGTTTCACTCATTGAAAATGTGTGTGTTGAATAGCTTTTTTGTGCTTATGTGTAGATCAGATTGATTTGTTTTAAAGAGAGTTTTGTTTTTCTCTCCCCAAAAAGTCATTTAAATTATTATGTACCTTAATTTTATCATTTCCAGATGACTACAAGGTAGTGTTCCTGCGCAAGAGTCCGCTTGTCTTGGTGGGGGTGGCCCGGACAAGACAGTCTGAGCAGGAGCTGTCCCGAGAACTGCTGTACATCTACTACCAGATTGTGAGCCTGCTCACCCTCACACAGCTCAACCACATTTTCGAGTGCAAGCAGAACTATGACCTACGGCGACTGCTGGTCGGCTCTGAACACCTCACAGACAGCCTCCTGAATCTGCTGGACAGAGATCCAGGCTTCCTTCTGTGTGCGGTCACCTGCCTGCCCCTCCCCTCCTCCACCAGAGATGTGATCAGCTCCAGCCTCCAGGCAGCCAAAGCCAAGAACCTGGTCTTCTCCATCCTGCTGGCGGGGAACCGCCTGGTGTCTCTGGTGAGAAAGAAGGACCAGTATCTCCACCACATGGACCTCCACCTCCTCTTCAACCTGGTGAACTCCTCCAGCTCCTTCCGTGAGGGCGAGGGCTGGACGCCCATCTGTCTTCCCAAATTCAACCCGGCCGGCTTTTTCCACGCCCACATCTCCTATCTGGAGTCAGCCTCTGACCTCTGCCTCATCCTGGTCTCCACTGACCGCGAGGACTTCTTCAACCTGTCTGACTGCAAGCGGCGCTTCCTGGAGCGTCTCCGCCGCCGCAGTGCCTACATCACTCTGCAGGAGGCACTGCAGGCCCCTGTCTACTCTGCCACTCAGGTGGGCATCCCCGAACTGAGGCACTTCATCTATAAGTCCAAGAGTTCTGGTCTCTACACCAGGTAAATGCTTTCAACTGTTCATTTGTACAGTATATGCATTTATTAATTAAATAAAAGTTAGAAAGAATAGTTTAGTCACTGCTGCATTAAGATCTTACAGGGTTTATAAGTAATGAAATATAGTAATTTCATATCTGTCATACACTTCTAAACTTAATGTTTTTTTGTTTTTTTTTACTACACTGGATTAAAGAAAGCGCTCACTTTACACACCTGTTATAGTTTTACTTAGAAAATTGAAAATACATGCGTAGTTCTTTAAAAAGTGCATACTGTAGCTGCATTTAGAAAAAAAAAAAGTTAACAACAATTTTCAGACTGAAATAGGGAGCGCTAACAAATTACATTCACATTACACATGCAAGTGTCAAAACCCATTCATTTTAGGCTGGCACTATTGTAAGGGGGAAACAAAGGCCTGCCAGCTAAATCTGTTTTATTATTTTAGAAATGTTTGACATCTTTCTTCACTTCCCTTTTCCCCATCTCTATTTCTCTGCCTGCTTGCTTCATCACTCCCATCCTAACCATGCCTCCTGCCCCACCACAGTCCTGAGCTGCCAGTCCCCTACCTGGCTGAGGAGGAGCAGGAGAGGCTGATGGGTCTGTACCAGTACCTGCATAGTCGTGTCCACCACCCCAAGCGCCAGCTGCACTCCATCTACCACTGCGGAGAAAGAGAGAACTTGCTGGCTTGGGTAAGGCAATTGTTTTAAAATGTCTAGAAATGTTTGTTTTCAGCTTGTTTTAAATACCCGCAACAATGCTTCATTCAATTATTGTCAGGAGAGTTTCTCTCCCTCCCTCCCTCCCTCTACATCATTTGTTATGTAAGATAATTCAGTAGTGTGCATTGTTTTACAGAACTATGACTCATCTTTGCTGTGTTTTTATACATTGGTTTCATTGGTTTTTTTTTTTGGTTTTTTTAAACTATTCACATATATTGAAGATTTCTAAGTATTTTAAAGAAGTATTAAAGTACTTACAAAGATTTTAAAGTACTTACCTTACACTGGTTTACATTACTGTTTCTTGTGTGTTTCCAGGTGACCAGTGGCTTTGAGCTGTACCTGTGTTTTAGCCCCTTGGGGACCAAGGCACTGGCCATGACTGCCATTACCAAGCTATTAAAATGGATTAGAAAAGAGGAAGATCGCCTCTTCATCCTCAGCCCACAGACATACTGACCAATACCATTTCCCTAGACCCCGACACCAAGGCACTGGCTACTTCTTTGAAGTGGAACGTTTCTTAAACACTGACCAATTTTTTTAGAAATAGACAGTACCTGCGTCTTAAAAGACACTGCTTAAACTATAACCAGTTATACTAATTTGTGAAACCGTCTTTTAATTGATGCTGTTTATTACAATGGAACAGACTACTTTCTTTATGTGAAACTTACAAAAAAGAGGTATGCATTCTTCATATTATGGTTCAATAAGGGAGGTATCAGATTACACATTGAATAATGAAGCAGTAATACCCAATACAGAATGAATTACAAGAGACTATGTCTCTCTCTCTCTCTCTCTCTCTCTCTCTCTCTCTCTCTCTCTCTCTCTCTCTCTCTCTCTCTTAGATAAATGCTCGGTTAGTCTTGAGCAGTATTAGTTTCAAGTTCATTCAGAATACCCATGAGAGGAGCTTATATTTTATTGTAAATATGTTAACCCCTTGTGACTTACTGAATTACTAGGCACTCTTTTTCACATTCTGGGATTATGCTTGTTTTATATTTCACTTATATTCTTAAATTATGTTTCTTTACATATTGTAAGTTTTCCATGAGAAGTAGTATAAGGACAGTGGAAAATCAACACTGTTTATCTAGGTTATGTCCATGGTGTTGGGACATTCTTTAAAGATTTTAAATTGAAGCTGACATATTCAAACTACCTGTATATAATGTGTGATCAACCCATTTGGAAACCTGCTTGTGAATGAAAGAATGGTAACACTATGTAACACAATTTTTGTTCCTGGGTAGTAAGTGTTATTTCCTAATTGCTTATGCCTCAAAAGTATAGAAAATGGCTATTATTCCCCACAAACTTTGCTTTTGTGACTAGGACAGTGATATTTTTCAAAATATATATATATATATATATATATATATATATATATATATATATATATATATATATATATATATATATACACACTATAGTATTTACAGTATAATCGTAAATCTCGAAAAACTACTCACTTCTAAATCTTTTGTAGTCATTTTTGTATTACTTTAGTATAAATACATGTTAATTTGGATTCATATGTTGTTTTTTTCTGACTTTATGTGAACGAAAAGACACACATTTGCCCGTTTTCCCATTGGAAATAGTGATATTTCTTACTACCCAGGAACAACAAAAAAAATAATAATTGTTACATGGTGTAATCATTTGTTTCAACTTGTTGATTGTGCATTGTTTAGATAGTGCAGGGTAACTCACACTGAAACCTTGTTTGGCTCAAACTGTCTTTCCTGTCATGTGCTATTTCAGAATTACATGCCTTATTGCATCTCGTAGTTTCATCTGGTTGTACAAAAGATAGGCTTATTATAGCTAACTAGAACAATATACTTTATATTTAGAAAATATATCCAAACATTCCTACAACAATATTAGATTCAAAGCTACTTTGGTTTTTAAAAGTTTATTTTATACAGTATGGATAACCTGGTTGCCTTGTATTCATATTCATACACCTGCCCTTTCTCACCTTACAGCTTCCCCTTGGCTCAAATTCATTTCCCAAAACAAAATAGAGTCTTAATTGTGTCTGCAATAAGCACGGTTAACAAAAATGGACTAAATGTTTGATTTGTATTTTCTTCTTCATGGAGACTGACATAAAGTAAGCTTCAGAGATGATTAATTGAAGGGATGTTTGTGATTGGTTATTTATGAATTAATTTTTTTTTTTTTTTTTGACATCACTAAATAAACTAATCAGTATAACAACTAGTTTGCTGTATTTGCCAGTAAAGTATGATGTTTATATTAAGGTTTTTTTTTTTTTTTTTTTTTTACAATTAAATTATAAATTTTGTATTCCTGCTGAAATATCTCATTGTTACCAAATATTGTGTTTCTGTTAGTTACCATGGCCACAGAGACGGTGAAAAAGGCTTGTTTCCAAACAAACTTAATTCACAGCATACACAATAGTAGTGACAAGGCAAACAGCGGTGGTACATCACTAAACAAAAGCAGAAATGTCAATAGAAATTTTACAGACGTTATTTTAAGTAAGTCGTTTTCAGTAACGGAGTGCAGTTTTAATATGACTGATGAACACGTGTATGCTTTTTAATATACTGGCATGATGATCTGCTAGTATTAATACTACTACTTTTGTACAAAAAAAAAAAACGTTTTGTTGCATGCTTAAAACATGTTGTCCTTCATTTTCCATCAGAACTATGCCAAAATCATGTGAACATTGGGCTTGTGATTTTGCATCCAGTAGGTGGTGTTCCCCCTCTGTCAACAGGGTCTGCACAAATACATTCATATAAATCTGTAACAAATAGCACAGAAACAGCACATGGACAGTTGAGTTTGACCAATTGGAAACAACATGTGCTGTATTGTTAAGGGCTAAGTAGCAATAAGTTTATATGGGGTAACTGAAGCTATGTTCCTGTAATACAACATAGTTTTATTGGTTACCTCAATACTATGTCTGTAGTATATTGCAGTGTGGTAAGGGAGAGATATATGTTACTCTCTCACTGCCAAGTAAACATTGATTTGCTGAGGTGCTGAGTAACCTTTATAAAAGTTTACCACAGTAAAAGCATACTGAACGCATGGTGAAGCATAGCAAAGCAATGTAAAGAACAGTGAGGTATGGTAAAGCATATTAATTAACATGGTAAACCAGGGTAAATTATGGTTAATACATGGCATTACCATGGAACAAGAATGGTAAAAGGGCAAAAATGCAGTGCAACAATACCATGGTAAACTTGTATATGGGAAGTGCCTTCACTCAAGCATTGACTGCACTTAATAACTATCAAAAATAATATGTTTTAAAACAGAGATTTTCTGCACAGTCACTTTCTACCCTTTTGGTATGGGTATTTTGGAATTTTTCAGTCTGACCCCTTTATGCTGTTGACACACTGCCAGCAGACATATTTTTATCCCGATAGTTTGAGCAATGGCCTATGGTTTTGCATAACTTTCAGTTGATTTCTGAATCTGTTCATCGACCCACCTTCTCAAAGGCAAAGATTAAAAAGTAACTGGAAACATCTGCACACGTATACATAGAATGCAATGTAAAGATTGTACAACTGAGTGCGTTTATGAAAAATATAACATGTTTTAATCCAGACCTGAAAATACTTTTTTATTAACATAGAGTTTTGATAACATTCTACTTGGTTAGCGGGTTTGTTATAGTTGACTTAGACATTGTTATGTGTATTATGTAGTTTTATTGTTGCAGTGGGGTTTTGCGAACATTGTTCATAATAATACGCTATTATAACACATTTTTGTTGCTGTATCTTTCTTAATAAACCAAAAGCAGTGACAGACAGTACATACACAGGCAGCGTTGCGCAATCCTACATTATTTACACAGCCTTTCCCTTGGCTTTATGGAAAGGGAGGGGCATTCAATAGTGCCTAGACAAAATGACCCTACTACTTACTTTAGCTGTTCCTTTTGGGAGACATTTCTACACGCTACGTACCGGGCTCTTTCACTAGAGCAGAGAAAAGTGTGAAAAACGAAAGAAGGTTAAAGTAACTAAAAAGTACTCCAGCAGTAGGATTGCTTGGTCCCGGAGGGTCGAGCTTGGAAAGTTTTTTGTGTCCACATTGAACTGTACGGTGTTTCTGTTTACCGTGGAACAAAACGTTTGAGTCAGGTAGGCTAAGTCTGTTGCCTTCAAATACAAGAAACTTGTTTTCAGTTCTCTCCGTGTTTACTATATAATGGGAATTAAATTAATACCACGTGGGCAGAATTATGGGTCAGTAAATAATAATAATAAAAAAAAAGGTACGTAGGCTATATTTTTAATTCTCATGATCGTGCCAAGTTTCAAAATGCACTTAGGTAAGACGGATACCGTAACAATGGCACCTTTTCATTGGCCGTACTTCTAATGCTTCACGGTCTTAAAAAGTTAATGAGGTCACAGATTGTGTTGGTAAGAGTGAAAAGGGTGAAATACCCACTTGTACAACCGAAGATTACGTTATTGCACGTTTGGATTTGAGTCATTGTAAAATGAAACACCTATACATTATTATTATTATTATTATTATTATTATTATTATTATTATTATTATTATTATTATTATTATTATTAGTAGTATTATTATTATTATAATGCTTTATCTACTGGTAGAAAAATCCATAGTCCATTTGATACTGCCTTATAGTAGGGCAGTTCTCTGAACCCCTGGCCAACCTCATGAGAAAAAAATGTATTGGCAATAGATTTCTCCAAGCCCTGAGTTTATCGTGATGCTGCAGCGAACATGGAATTAGCACATAACCGATGTAGTAAAACACACAGCTGCTTGTAGTTTAGTCTAAACAATGTAATCATGGTTCACTCGAGTACTGCTGTGTTTTATCTCTTATGTCCAATAGAATAAATAGTAGACCATAAAATTCCCCCAATAAAAGTTGAAGCCACAAATTAGAAGAAACCAGGTTTACTGCTGTATATCTTGGTATAAAAGCAGAAAATGTTGCAGTTTGTCAGTATTTATATAAAGCATTATATCAGCATAATGAAAGCATAGAACACTTCTACCCTTTCTGACCACACTGCGTGATTTAAGTTTTTGTTAACTCAACATCAGTATTCAAGAGACAGTTATTATTGTACTAAACTTTTTTTTTTTTCCTTCTTATTGAACTCTTTAAAGTTGAACAGGAGCAAGCTTGCTGTTTTTATTTGTGATCAGCTGTAATGGTTTACTTGTCTGAGGTTCGAAAAGTTGAACCCTCACTTAAGAGTTTTTGATTATGAGCTTTAGGTTTGTGAGATTTAGACAAATACAGCAAAAATCATATTTAACAGTTTGTCACACATAATGTACATGCATTGTTTATATGAAATGCATTGTACTATTATCCAGTAAGCCATTCTGAAATAAAAAAAGACATTTCCATTAATTTCACAGTAATTATATAAAATATTGTTGTGGAGATTTGAGCTAGTCCTTCTTAAAAAAAAAAAAAAAATACATTAAAAAAATTACATTACCATTTTTAATGAATACTTTGAAGTTGTGGATAAACTATTTATATACCTTTGCAAAAATCATACAAATTAGACTATTAACAAATAGACTTATGTTAAAAAAAACAAAAAAACAATAAAACAGTATGTAAAATAAAGCATTAAACATAAACATAATAGAAATGGTTGTATGGATCTATGATGGGTCCAGGCTTGCTGATACCCCTGTTAATCTACACCCATATCTTTAATACAGCACTCCCACAGATGCTGCCAGGGAGCCACAGCCCTGTCCTTGAGGGAGTAAAATGTGAGGTGTGGGAAGGTACGTCAATAAAGCACCACTCCCATTCCCCACAGCTAAAGGTGGCTTTGTGATGCAAATACTTGTCTATTTCGGTTGACTCGGTGCTTGAATCTTTTTTTCAAATTGGTTCCTCAAAGTCTTAATTAATATAACTAGTTACGTGTGGTAGCAGAAGCCCTACTGCTGTAAGTACTGTGTGTGAGGGAATGTAAGGCTGGCAGGGTTTTTTTTTTTTTTTTTTTTTTTTTTTTATCTGCAGTCCTGCTCTGGGTCACAAGGGGTACTTCTCACTTCTGCCCTGCCACACATGGGTATGACAGTATATTTTTTTCATAAACCTGCTGCTATCCTTTCAGAGTGTAGGGACCTTCTGGTCAACTGGCACAGATCTGATTGAGTCTACTGGAAATGAAAGCCACATGTGGATTTTATAACAATACTTATCAGCTTCTGTGTTTAAATTAAAGAGACACATGACCTTGCTTTGTCAATTACTGCCTGTAAATCCTTCAGTGACGTTTGTGGTGGAAGTCTCTTTTTCAGAATGGCCTGAGATTGTGCCCTGCAAAACTTTATCAATTCTTAGATACTGAAGCATCTGGCTGTCTACTGTCAGTTCTCTATGAAAGTATGTCAGATCTGCTTTCCCATCCTAACTGAAACTAAGTTTCTTCAGAGAGAGGCAGCTGTTATATCTCGCAGAACCAGGGATATCATTTGCATAATGAACCAAAAAATTAATTAAAAAATCAGCGAGGTGTTTTAAGACATCTTTGGTATATTTTCGTTACCGCTCTATGAAGGACAGAAATGATTCATTCCAGAAGTGAAACACTTCAGAGAAGTTAATAAGTAACAATAAAATTCTGACTAATAGTAAATTAGTTACAGGGTTGCCATGACTCCATGTTTCCTAATCTGCATAGGATTGTTGGACAGTGGTAGGAAATGTGGGGGTGGCTGTTTTATGGGTAGGACAGGGTAAACTCAGGTAACAGAAATACACATAAGAAAACTGTAATCAGGATTGACCTGGATATAATGATTGAAGCATTCCTGCTCAACTACCTGCTTCAAGATCAGGTTGGTGGAAATTGAAAGTAAAACTATTTTGAGTAAAATGAGGTTGAGCAAAATATCATTACAGGAAGAACTCAATTTCCAAAAGTAGCCAGAATTGCCAAAAAAAAAACATGATCATTTATTCATGTTTGTTTAGATAAGGTATTTTTTAAGCCTTCTCCCATGAGCAACAAGACACCTATTTGTGACAGTGCACAACTCAGGCATGTGAAAGCGTGTATCCTAACAACAGAAACTACCTTTAGAGAATGTCTACAAAATGAACTATAAACAACAAATTAATTCTGATAAGGTAACGTGTACCTAGGCTATATAATTGTAGATTGTAAGAATGTTGTAAACAGCAGTGGTGTAGATTGAAGAGATAATAGTACTGCTGTGATGTTTTACAGGGTAATAATGGAACTCTGGTCAATAATGTGAACAACAAACCTCCATTATCTCAGCAATTTCATTATCTCTGAAATAATGCTGGTGAAGCTTTATTTGCAGTAAAGCTTTATTTTCTGTTGCTCGTTGTATAATAATGGGATGGCTGAAGTAGAAGAAAAAATTGCAGATTAAGAAAAAAAAAAACAGGATTAATAGAAAACACCCTCATTTAAGCATTCATTAAACAACTTGACCCGTAGCCCTGACTGCGCATGGTGGTCCTATAGCCTGTTGACATTGCTGGGCAGGTAGTACATTTTTACCAACCCCTGTATTACAAAATAAAATTTAAAAAAAGAATTACATTTTAACAACAAATCATCAAATGTTCACAGTGAATTCCTCAGAGAAGGGGCCTGGTAACAAAACAACAGAGCTCATGATTCCAGAATGTTTTGTTAACACCTAAGAATCCTGCATGCACTGTTCAGTGTCTTTGTTGTGGAAAAAATGTAGTGACGTGTAACATAGTTGCCATACAGAATAAACCAGGTTAAGCTGCAGTGAGCATATGTAGAAGTAAGCCTGATTTCAATGATATGCAAACTTATTGAAACTATAATAAGATCCAAAATGGAAAATTACCTAGTAGCAGGGTCCTGGAAGACAGTCAACATGGTTTTAGGAAAGGGAGATCGTGTCTAACTAACTTGCTTGATTTTTTTGAGGATGCAACATAATAATGGATAATGGCAAAGCACATGACATGGTTTATTTAGATTTCCAGAAAGCTTTTCACAAAGTCCTGCACAAAAGATTAATTCTCAAACTGAACGCAGTAGGGATTAAAGGAAACACATGGATCCATGGATGCATGGATTAGGGAGTGGTTAGCATGTAGAAAACAGAAAGTGGTAACCAGTGGAGTACCACAGGGATCAGTATTGGGTCCTCTGCTATTCCTAATCTACATTAATGATTTAGATTCTGGTATAGTAAGCAAACTTGTTAAATTTGCAGATGACACAAAAATAGGAGGAGTGGCAAACACTGTTGCAGCAGCAAAGGTCATTCAAAATGATCTGGACAAGATTCAGAACTGGGCAGACACATGGCAAATTACATTTAATAGAGAAAAGTAAGGTACTGCACACTGGAAATAAAAATGTGCATTATAAATATCATATGGGAGATACTGAAATTGGAGAAGGAATCTATGAAAAAGACCTAGGAGTTTTTGTTTACTCAGAAATGTCTTCATCTAGACAATGTGGGGAAGCTATAAAAAAGGCCAACAAGATGCCCAGATACATTGTGAGAAGTGCTGAATTTAAATCAAGGGAAGTAATGTTAAAACTGTACAATGCATTAGTAAGACCTCATCTTGAATATTGTGTTCAGTTCTGGTCACCTCTCTGTAAAAAAGATATTGCTGCTCTAGAAAGAGTGCAAAGAAGAGCGACCAGAATTATTCCGTGTTTAAAAAGCATGTCATATGCAGACAGGCTAAAACAATTGAATCTGTTCAGTCTTGAACAAAGAAGACTACGCGGCGACCTAATTCAAGCATTCAAAATTCTAAAAGGTATTGACAATATCGACCCAAGGGACTTTTTCGACATGAAAAAAGAAACAAGGACCAGGGGTCACAAATGGAGATTAGACAAAGGGGCATTCAGAACAGAAAATAGGAGGCACTTTTTTACACAGAGAATCGTGAGGGTCTGGAATCAACTCCCCAGTAACGTTGTTGAAGCTGACACCCTGGGATCCTTCAAGAAGCTGCTTGATGAGATTCTGTGATCAATAAGCTACTAACAACCAAACGAGCAAGATGGGCCGAATGGCCTCCTCTCGTTTGTAAACTTTCTTATGTTCTTCTTATGTTCTTATCTGCCTTGGGAAACATGCTCACATGCCATGCAGGAAATCAGCAATCGGCATAAAAAAACAGGGAGGACGATTAACTAAGGCTTACCTGCTCGTGAAAGACAGCGTGGGGTTGTCTTCTTGATACTTAGGGCACAATGGGAATATCAAAGTGGGTGTGCCTAAAAAAGATTATAAAGAGCCTGATTGAAGTTAGGGAAATGTTCAGCTCCAGTTTTCTTGGAATGAAAAGCTAGTAATCGATCAATAAGAAAAAATGTGTCCTCCTAGTTTAACATTATGTTTCTTCATAGGGAAAAAAAAAGTGAGTCACCTTTTTACATGCTTTGATTACAAATTACTTGTAAAATAGAAAATACATTCAGAACCAATGTATCTTCTTTTTCAAAATTGCTCTACTACAGCTATAATGGTTGTTTCTAATCAAATAAATTAAAAGAATGTGCTCAATCCATCAGACTCAAACCTGTAAAAGGTTCATTTTTATTTTTTCACACATGCAGAAAGCAGATAAAAGGTTTGATTGACTAACCTGTCAATGTTACCAGTGTTTTAGCATAAACTTTACATCGAAATCTATTTTTCTTTACTTGACGTAGTCAAATATTTTGGAGCTTTACTAATAATGCATTATAAAAAAAATGTAAACTAGTTACATTCCCTGTACTGTTCAGATATCGCTGTGACAACTTCCTTCAACAGAACTCTCTTAAAAACTATTCTGCTAATTCTATTTTGATAATGTGTTCAAATGTTCTAAACCTTTCCTCAATGTACCATTTTATTCTAAATTGAAAAAGGACTGTCTTGTGTTGTTGAAAATTGACAGTGTACCCAAGTGGTTTCTTACTAGAATTGTTAATAAACAGCCCTTTCCTATTGTAAAACTTTTCTCTAGCAACAGCTTAAAGTAAATCAGTCCCAAAGAATCACAGCTGATTTACAGTTTTATTTAATTTTGTACCTATTGTGAGATAATTCATATTATATATTATTATCCCTTGATTTTATTCTCTGTTGTCTGAGGTATGTTTCAGGCTTGCTAACATGATCATATTTAAGAGGCAATCATAAGTCACAAAGACGTTGGTTACATTTTGTATTTCTTACCTTTTTTTAATGTATTTGCTTTAAATGTCTAGCTTAACTTGTCTCTGATGTTTGCAACTAGCTTTTTCGACAAGAAATACTTCCATTCAAACTCACCTAATCCACCAGTATGATAATACTCTAGTGAGAGCCAGCATGTACAACATGAACGGAAAGCACACAAGGGTGAATCTGTTGAGCACTGGAAAGCTATATAAAATGTTCCATGGTACTGCACTTGGAATCCTCCAAACATTTCCTAGTGGGTGCATGTCACAAAGACGGCCGGAGTGGGGGACATCAGACCAGAAACAGGAACCAGGAAATAAACGACAGAGGGTTGGAGTTTGGTGGAGCTGAGCGAATGGTCTCACTCAGCATTTAATGAATGAACAGACAGTAAATAAAAGGTTTGTAACAAACAAAAACACAGGACACGACACTCGTCGCCAAAACAAGAGACAAACAAAACAGACTGTACAGATAAACACGGTGAGCGGATATTTAACTGCTATTATTATTATCACAATTATTACCTCCGTCTCCTATCCTGTTCTCCATTCACCAAACACACAACCACGAGTGGGTGAAAACATGCTGCTTTTATGCAGCTGTACCGAGACCCGATTGCTAATCAACCATTCAATTGGAGTCGTGGTACAACTGCACGTGAATTAATAAAGTGCAATTCCCTGTGCTCACATATTACTTTTTACTTGCACGTGAAGTGCTATGCAATCCTCGTGCCTAAATAAATATACATTTTAAACACTCATGTTACACAGATCCGCTTATATCCTGTGTACCAATGACTGCACACCAACATTAACACATAACATATAACACAAAATACACACGGGCGGGCACTTTGCCACAGTGCGTCATTTAAAGGACAACTACTTCTTGTTCACAGCTGAAAACTGATTGTATTTTACAGCTCATAACCCAGTGATTGATAGTCTTTATGAAATTGTATAACATTTGCAGTGCAGTCATATTCAAAATCATCACTTAAGAGATGAGTCACAAAAGTTGTTGTAACTTGTGCAGCTGTAATAACTTCCTTCACAGTTTGCAGATCTGGGTATAAAAAGATTCCATGATAAATCACCCCCCCCCCCCCCAATCCCCCATCCTTATTCAACATACACAAATATGTTGAGTCCATTGCTAAGTCATGTAGAGATTATATAACGTAAGGAGTAAAAATTGAACTGTTCAAAGTGAGTCATGAAAGATTGTGAAACAGTAATCTTACTAACAACATGCTACAGCCAATATACTAACTGATTCTTAACACCACCAAGGATCAAGTGGTCTTCAGACCATAAGCTACTAAGTGTTACTAACCGGTTTCTGTCTCCATTTTGGGGATAGGGTAGATGGTTTCAGTTGTTATTTTCATTCATCAAACCTAGTAGATTTTTAGCTGGGTGACCCCAGGATGATTCATTTGTCTGTACAGTCATATTTTATTTTGTAACTTGTGTAACTTGCCCTTCCGTTCCAGGCAGTTTAAATGCATATTCAATATTTGCATTTTCCATGTAATGTTTGACCTAATGTTGGTTTGCTGCACTTTAGTGGAACTCTATTTCTGACCAGCAGTTTGCAACTTGCAACTTTGTACCCCCACCCCCCTCACATGGATTAATATCAACCAGCACACCATTTTTTTTTTACACTGGGGAGAGCCTGGCATAACTAAACACAATATGGTGTTCTCTGTGGTTCCATGTGTAAACAGTGGAAAATAAGTACTGGGTCTCTTTCCCCAGCATAGATTAAAATAGGTTAGAAATGTAACATTAGAAAGCATAGCAAGGTTTAGCAGCAAGATCTTAGGAAAAGTTGAACAACAACTGAATTCATGTAAGTAAATGAAAAAAAGTCAATTCATCAGTAGCATCTAATTCTGAAAGATTCTGAACATACAAGTTGGAGTTGAGATTAAGATCAGTGCTTATCTTAAACAGGATGCCACCTCATCAGGTCATCCAGATTGAATGATTGAATTTAAGGACGTTTGTTAAAAATAAAACTCTCTTTAGAAAACCTCTACCTGTATTTCGTCTATTAACTTAAAAATGAGAAGTTCTGCTGAATGATCTAATTTGTCAGTAAAAATGACACTCAAATTACAGGCATTCTTGCTGCTGCATGCCCTTGTACAAAGCCATGCAACAAGTTGTATGGGAGTAAAGCCTCTGTTTAAACTGGAACTTTCCAAAATGTGTTTATTAAACATCTTTCTGTTTTTTATACAAATTCCACTGTAATGGGATACCATATATATTTATATATTCAGTATGTAAATTTTAATAAAACTGGCTTGTCTTTTTAGAAGAACATGCATTAGTAAGAGGTCACATTTAAGAGCACAAGAAGGTTTATTTTGTAAAAACAAAGTTTGTTTCTCAGCTTAAGCACATACGCAGGTTATTGTTTTCTTGCTGGTTTTGAACATTAAAATATTTGAATTTATTCAGGAAAATTGGAGGCCAACCAAACACGCGCCCCAAAATAATGCTCCTTGACATCCTTGACATCCTGCGTTTTGTAATATGTTGAATTTGATGTTCTTTTCTCTGTCTTTATAGCAATCATTTTAATGGTGCACAAGACGAGCCAGAAGAGTTCCATACTTAAAGCCAGCAGGTAATGAAAAAGAAGTTGCTGTTTCTTTTCTTCTCTGCTGAGATGGTCTGGCAGGACACGTTTTGGGCTACCTGCTTCTGGGCGCTAAGTTTTATAGTCTTAGCTGATAATAGGTGCCCAGAAATCACCTCCAACTTTGTGGATTTTTCAGTGACCTACAACCCACCTCACTACCAGATCAACAGTCCTATACAAAATATAGTTATTGATAGAACCACTTTCAATGATAAAACAACAGTGTATCTGGCCTCTCGGAACATTATTGAAGCCTTGAATTCCAGTCTTGATAAGTTATGGGAGTTACGCACTGGGCCAGTGGGTAACCCGGAATGTCAAGTCTGTAAATCATGTGACATAGAGACTGATTCCAAGAAACCAGAGGACACAGACAACCAGATCCTAGCACTGGATACGAGTTTTTCATATTTATACAGTTGTGGCAGTTCTCAGAATGGTGTCTGTTACTTCCACCAACTTAACCCTACTAACCAGCAGGACCCACCCAGTTCCAAGTGCCTTTATAAAAAGGAGTCCAACAGTCAAAACAATTGCCCCGACTGTGTAGCGAGCCCCTTGGGCACAAAAGCCAGCTTGGTTGATGACGGCCAGGCTTTGTTTTTCTTTGTGGCGGCCACTGTTAACAGCACTGTGACCCAGAAGTATGGGAGAAAGTCGATATCTGTGCGCAGGCCATTGGCAACCGAGGATGGATTTTTCCCTGAAGTACATGGGCTTACCGTCCTACCTCAGTTTGTTGACTCCTACTCAATCCACTATGTGTACAGCTTCTCTGCGGGGGATTTTGTCTACTTCCTATCAGTGCAGAGGGAGATGGCCGAAAAGCCCTCCATGTATCAGACCCGCGTGGGCCGGCTTCCTCTCTCGGAGTGGGAATTAAGCCACTACCGTGAGGTGCTGCTCGAATGCCGCTTTGAGCCCAAGCGCCGGAGGAGGGCCGGGGATTATCAACAAGACGTGGTCTACAACGCTCTGCAGGCTGCTCATCTGGGGAAGGCAGGCCAGGAGCTGGCCCAGGAGTTGGGAGTGAAAGCCAGCAGCGACATCCTCTACGGGGTGTTTGCCGAGACTGAGCCTGGGAGCAGCAAGCCTATCCACAACTCAGCTGTCTGCGCCTTCCCCGTTTCCAGCATCAACGAGGCTATTGAACAAGGAGTGGAAGACTGCTGTAATCCCGGTACTGAGCGGCTCAGCCGAGGGCTCAGCTTCTTCCAACCCCTCGAGTTCTGTCCCCATGAGGTAAGCATTTACACCGTATATTATGATTTTATGCTGTGATTGTACTACATTGTTCCATAAAGTCCAACCAACTCCACAAAATTAAAAAAAAATACTGTTAAAAAAAAAATAGAGCTTTAATTTACTAGGCTAAAACAAGGCAAACAAGAGGCAACATTCCACAAATCATATTCAGAAACATTCCATAAATCATATTTGTAAAACTCTCCTTTTATACAGTACTGAACTGATTAAAATAGCATACTGACTGTCAGTAAATGCATTGAGTGCATTAGAATTTTACATTGAAGAGGTGAGTTAGCGGCACTGCATGAATTATTTGATTAGGTGATAGGAATGGAACAGCTGAGCCTACAGGCAGAGTGGCATAGTGGGGGTGGATTGTGGTAGGATGACTGTTAAGAAAGCTACTCGTAAGTAATCTGCTCATCATACATGGGAACTTTTGATCTTCCTTGCGCTGTGCACATTTCTTCCAATAGAAAACACGATAACAAACATATATACAGTACATTCCCTGGAAAGTACTTTGTATTTTTAGCATTTGTTTTCTCCTTCAGTGTAACAAACAAATAACCTAAAATCTATTTAAGTTACTCCTACCCTTAAACTCTTGTCTAATATGAGGCTTGTATTTCATTTCATTAGCTCAGGGTATAATAAATTCATATTTTTGGTAAGTCATTTAGTAAAGGTGTTGTAACAGGGGTGTACAATTATGGTGCGGATATCCTCTGAGAACATGAGACGGGTTTGTATTTGAAATGCAGCTCAGGTGTTCAGTTTTTATTAACTACAAGTATTGCAGGCAGTTGCAGTGGTTGGTGGCCACCATTTGGGTACCAGAAATGGCAGCCCTAGTGCGGGAGGATATTTACAGTACAATACATGCAGAACAAAAAGGCAAAACAAAACACTGTGCAGAAACCACTAGGAGGTAAAAGGTGGCCAAATGCTACTCCCACTAAAAGGGAGAGCTTCAGGAAACTTCTCCCTACATCAGGGGTCTCAAACCTTGGTCCTGGAGAGCTACTGTGGCTGCTGGTTTTCGTTTCAACCAATCCCTCAGTTACTTAATTGAACCAATTGTTGGCTTAATTAGTCAAGATTAGCAGATGTTCCAGATCTTTAGCCACTGATGATGTAAAGACACATACAAAGCCTGCTGGATAGGGGCTCTCCAGGACCAGGGTTGGAGACCCCTGCCCTACATAAACTAAAATAAACCTTTGTAGGATTAATAAATCCCCTAAATTAATCCCTTCCTCTGGTCCTAAGGATCACAGTTAAAACCTGCAGTCATGAGGGATAGGGACAGGGACAGGGACAGGGACAGGGACAGGGACAGGGACCGCCACCTCCACCTCCACCACCTTTGGCGGAAGAAAAAGAAAAAGAAACTGGCTTTTCAGCCTCTTTTTAAAGGCACATGACCAGTTAATTGTCAATTGTTCAATTCACCCCTGGCCACTTGCTGCACATTAATTTGAATTAGGCAAATTAAACAAATCAAATTACTTAATTGTTTATGAGGGGAAAAACACAGGAATGCTCAGACGTCTTTGAAAGAGGGAGGCGTTCATTATTAAATTGCTCATAAAACAGCTGGTATAGAAATTACATGTATCAACATCCTCTACCCTCTACCAGATAAGTACCAAAAATTCCTTTTGAAATACCTTGGTAAAGATCCTTCCCTGTTAGTGAAGTATTGTCAGTGGCTTTCTGAAAAACAAGTAAAGAATTGTTGGAATGCAGAAGGGGTGGCCCAGACTGACGAGGGAATTTTCTGACTATGTGCATAGAAACAGTAAATATATTAAACAAATAGCAGGGTAAGTGTTAGTCATGGACCTGGTGAAACTACAGTAAGACTCTTTCTATGCCTCAGCATGTTGATGGTATCTGGTTCTGAGTGGAACTGGAGGTCAAATAGGATGTTTCTGTGATTGCAGCTCAGTTTTGCTCACCTGATTAGTCATTTCCTACCACTTTTTGTCAGAAAAAGCACAGTGCAGTTTGTTTATCTGTCAGATTTTTACTTACATGTCCTTCTCTGAGAGACTGTCCATCTCTCCATAGGTCAGGAACAGCACAGGGATGCATTTCATGACTGTGAAAGGTGAGGAGCTGAAATCACTAGATACCTCAGTCTGACTATACAGTTCAGGGCTGAACAGTGCCTATTTTCTGGATATATCGAGATTCTCCTTCTTAAAGTGGTTATGGCTAACCAAAATTCCATAAATTTTATCTGTTGTGCAATTCCAAATGTCCAGTTTTGAAAGGAAAACATGTTATAACATGTTATGTTATGCTACTGTTTCACTTCCTAGGTCATTTTTTACCTTAGTCACGTCTTAAAGGTCAAAGCATGTTCCAGGCTACAAAGCAAGTTAGCCGTTATGGGAAGCACCTGATTGGTTAATGAAAGGAAGGCCATAGAATTTTTGTACAACAGCTTTAAAGAGGGACTGTTATCTGTTAAATAATGCACACTGAGATTGCAGATTAGGGTTAAAGTTCACATCACTGAAAGTATTCTGCTAAAAGGGCCATTCCTCCCGCATTGATTTATGTAATTTCCTATTGCTGACCACACTTTTAATATGATTGGAAATGGCTATATAAACAAGTGCATTTGGACTAGTGCTCATTGTTCGGGTGTAAGTTGATATTATATTTATAAGTTTTTTATGGATAATATACTATTATATTTTGTTACAGATATGTACTTTTTCAGAGTGTTTGAATTCATCTTCTGGTAAATGGTCAAATATATGCTTTGAATAGGGATGTCATGGTTTTTCCAAACCCCCCATAATACAGTGCCTTTTTACAACCAAGCACTTAACGCAACAGAATACTTTTTCCCAACATTATCCCTCCTTAATGAAATAGAAAAGCAGCCAGACTATTAAAAACATCTGGAATAAAAAACCTTGCAAGTACTGATCCCACAGGTCCTCCTAGCAACCACAGCGTTTGTCTTGGCTCTCAATACCGTCCTGTTCTGTCATGGAGTGCACTGGGCCAGAGGAGCTGCGGTTTTGGAAACATCATGACTGCAGAAAACTAGCTGTTTCCTGCACTTGTTTCCTGTTAAGAGCCTACTTTGTTGTTCCCATACTTCCTCTTTGCATGGCACACTTCTGCTGCTGTGGTTGCAATGGCCACTTGGGTATAATCAGTGCCAACTTGACAGTATTGTTCATGTATCGCAGAATTAACTTCATCCACACTGCTCTGGATAACTGAAAACATAACTTTTCTTCCTCTACCCAACGCCCTTTAAGAAGTAGAAAATACCATAGCTGATCATGAAAAGTACTGACTTTAAAACCATCCTGTAAATCCACATTCCATATCTTCATTAACATATACAGGCCTATCAACAAGGTTTTAACCCATAGTTACAGTGATACACTCTTAGAAAGGAGGGTACCAGGGCCAGGGCATGTTAAAAGTGTAAAATAGTTGATTATATTATTGAGTGAGGGGGGATGTTTGAGGAAATAATGTTTTGCTATAAATTTGGCATTAATTCAAAAACAAATCTGGGTCATTTTCAGCTGAAAGGATAAGGATAAGGTTTAAAACTGGAAATACACAGGAGAATACTTGAGAGGATTGATTTCTGCCTCACCGAAGATGAACTAAAGGAATCACATAATCAAAAAGAAAAAAAGAATTCTCTACTTTATTTTCATTACCGATCTCTAAGCAGGACAGTTATTTCTCCATAGCAACTTTCTAACAGACCATTGCTAAGTTCAAGGCAACTGCAAAAAGCCGCTAATAGTTCTATTCAGGAGATTAAACACAGAATTGTTTAAATAGCACTAATCAGTTAAATTTCCAGACTAAAGAAGGACACATCTTCTACACACTCCATTTGCAAACATTCTTGTACATTCAGAAAGCTCTTTATTTCATAAATTGAAGCCTGCCATGAAACACAGTACATGTTGTACACAAATGTGTTTAATTTATATTCCTCAACTCTTACTAGATTGCATCATATTGCATCAAGTGGGTGCATCTTGTTGAGTATAGCACAAAATGTTGAATAAGCTGACTAGTAGCAGCCCCTCTGAATTTCTTTTGTAGAATGTTTTAAAAAACAGGAAAAAAACAAAAAAACAGTGAATCAGAATCTCATCAAGCAGCTTCTTGAACTACCCCAGGGTGTCAACTTCAACAACATTACTGGGGAGTTGATTCCAGACCCTCACGATTCTCCGTGTAAAAAAGTGCCTCCTGTTTTCTGTTCTCAATGCCCCTTTGTCTAATCTCCATTTGTGACCACTGGTCCTTGTTTCTTTTTTTCAGGTCGAAAAAGTCCCTTGGGTCGACATTGTCAATACCTTTTAGAATTTTGAATGCTCTCTCTCTCTCTCTCTCTCTCTCTCTCTCTCTCTCTCTCTCTCTCTCTCTCTATATATATATATATATATATATATATATATTTTTTTTTTTTTTAACTTGTAAAGCCAAACAGCTGTAATGCTTGTTTACACTGTTGATAGGGATTTACATTAAGAACAGTTACACTGCTTGCTAGATATTTCACATCAGGTTTCAAACCACAGAATACTATTTGGAAATAACCAGCAACAAACTGAGTATCCTGAAATTTCAGGGTGTGTATTGTAATGCAGATTTTCCACTGTCAGAGGAAGCTACAGGCAGATGTGTAAACTGAAGGTCACTCCAGTTGTAGCTAGTATTAAGGGAATTTGTTAGAGGGAAAAGTTTGTCAGAAACACTTCTAAAAGCAACCTTTAGCTGAGTATTTCTGGTCTGTTTGTCATGGCAGGACATTCCGGCTTAGTTATTACATTACACTGGTGAACACTAACTAAATATTGCCTTCCAAAGTTGGGATAAGAAAAGCCAGGAACAATTCTATCATAACAGGGAACAGTTATGTGTGTTTTCCTTTTAGTTCTTTGCTCTAATAGGTACAAACACTTAAACCTTTGTCTTCCAATATTATTCAGCATTTAGTTCTAGCAGTAAATGCAAAGCAATTTAAAAAGATAAGAAAATCCTGATAAAATATTCTGTATGATAATACATATAAAACACAAACTTCAATACAAACAGGGATCTATATCCCACTCTATAATTGTAGTATGCTTTTATTAAATCTTCTTATTTATGGTAGAAAATGCAGTATAAGATTTTATATATTTTTTCCCCACTTTGTGATTGTGTCTTTTCGATAACATCCGGAGAAATATATAGTCTGTGGATTAGAATTACAGCAAATGTTTTATTTAAAGATCCTGAATGTCTTATAGCAAAAAAATGAATATTGGGTTTATTTCTTCTGTCCTTTATCTGACAGTTGGAGAAGCCATGGGAAGTATGTGTTGCCAATACAAACTATTTTCAGCTTCTAGTGTCATATATTCCCAACAAATATCTATACCAGTGGACAATGTCAGCTTTAGTTTTTATGTAGCAAAAAATAACCACGGTAAGAACATTTTGGGATTTGCCCAGCAACTATATATTAATAAAATAAAAAAATAGCAAAGCATAGCAAAGTATAGTGGTAATTTGCCGCTGTATGTGCGGTGTGCTGCATCACAATTAAGACACAGATGTATACGTGTGCCTAGTTCCATTGTAAAAGTTCATACATGTGTTTTTGTGATTTCAGAGTATGAATCGCAACAAAAGCTGCATCGACACCCCAACACTTGCCTCCAAACCCTACTACCGAGTGGATCTCTTCAACAGGGCGATGAAAGGGGTCCTTCTGACTTCCATCCTGGTCACTCCCATTGAAAAGAAGACTGTGGCTCACCTGGGAACATCAGATGGGAGACTTTTCCAGGTAAAGACCTTCTGGCTGGGAACAAGGGAAATGCAGTCTAGAGACAGGCAAGGACCTTCATGCAGTACTTCTCAAATTTAAGACGTTCTGCACCGTTACTTTGTCCCCATTGTTGTGGCAAATTTCCAGCACTATACAGTATATAATTAAACCAAGGGCAAGCGTTGTGTGCAGGTAGGAACAATCTGTGTATAAACATACTTCAAATAAAGGTTCAGGTTTCTCAAGGTGAACCATTTATAAATAGACATGTAAATAATGCCTTTCATGTAAATGGCGCTCAATGTAGCAGGAATAAATAAAAAAGCTGTGTAGGAAAACCAAGCAAACCAAACGCCTGGTTTCAAAATAAGAACCCTTTGATGGTTGGGCAGTTTTATCGGCTGAGTATTGACCTGACTGGACTTGTTTTGGCAGACTGTGCTCCGCAGATCAGGCCCCATCCTCTTTGCTAACTATTCCCTCGATGAGAAGCACCCGGTGTCCTCCATTGCAGCAGAGCTTTCGCCAGATCACCTGCTCTTTATAACCGGAAACAAGGTACATCGTCTTCTGTCCTCTTACACATTTCGTTTTTTTAATACAGTGTTTAACAAACGGTCACACTTTCTCTCTCGTCTAAAACTCCTACTCTACTTGTATTGACTGAATTTTGACATTACAACTAAAGAGCGCTGTACAGTTGAGTGTCCTTACCCTGCTGGGTTGTAGGTTTTGCTC
Organism: Polyodon spathula; assembly: GCF_017654505.1. NCBI lineage: Eukaryota > Metazoa > Chordata > Actinopteri > Acipenseriformes > Polyodontidae > Polyodon > Polyodon spathula. Next base: position 9,570,736 of record NC_054556.1, on the reverse strand, counting down.
ATTTTGACGAAATCTCCAAAATTAACAGGTGACTAAGGTCTCCAAAAGAGGACCAGGTTGCCGCCATTTCCTGTCTTGCAACAGGTGCTTGACAGCACCTGCGTTCATGAGCTGTGGCTGGTGTGAGGGAACCTGTACCTGGAGGGAAGAGTGCTCCACCCAGTGGAGGGATAAGTCCTGTGCACCTGTTCTCACTGAGGTAACTGAGAAAAAATTCTGAAAAGAGATGCGTATTCTTTTTTACATTGCTTATCAAAACTGGTGTTAGCGAGCATCCTGTATTGTGCTAATTAAACTTAATTCATTACTAGCGTATCAGTTAAATCAGTTGTCTTTATCTAGGCAAGTTTCTTGGGTGTATTGGTAATTTTCAGAAATCAAATAGGCTAGAGTTGTTAACATTTAATGCAGCGAGGGGAACATTTTATTAGCTGTGTACACAAGTAAACCTGTAATATACTGGAGAACTATGGATATACTCAGGGTAAATGAATATTACTGTACACTGTACCTAATGTAAAAATGGATAGACCAAAAACAGTATTCTACACACCTGACTTGGATGGTGTTCCTTCTGCTCCTGCAGTTCTTCCCAAAGACAGCACCGCCTGATGGAGGGACAGAGCTGACACTCTGTGGGATGGAATTCCAGTCTCCACTACGACACTTCATCAAGGACAGCGTTCACTTGGTGAAGGTGGGAGAGAGAGACTGCAAAGTGCAGAGTGAGAAGAGTAGTGGAACCTAGTGAGTAACTACACCCAGTACAGACCTTCTTCCTTTCCTTTCTTGTCTTGTATTTTATACATATAGCTACAATTGCAATTTTAACCCCGCTTGCAATTATTCTGAATGATTCAGTGTTCTATAGCTGCATTGTTAAGTTTGTTTTGCTTTTGGCCATTTTGATGGCAGGTCCATTTTGTTTTTCCTTATTTAGAGTATGTATGGGAGGAGATTAATAACGTCGGTGCTTGTGAATTTTATTGTTCATGAAATATATTTGATATACAGTATGTATGCATGTGATTTTGGTTGTATTGTTGGCTTATCCTCTCATTCTTTCCCTAGTCTGGTCTGCAGAATAGAGACTACAGGAGCCTACGAGCTCTCAAAGCCTCTCGCCATCATGGTGAACATTAACGAAGGCCATGTCGATGGGTCGTACTACATCGAAGGCAAAGCAAAAATCAGCGGATTTACATTCGTGGTAACTAACTTTGGATTGATCCTTTTTTTGTGTTACGGTTCACAGAAGTCTAGAGCACGGGTATTCATGTAGTAAGACTCTCTTAGTCACTGAGATAAGGACCCTCTGGAGGTTTCATATTGTTTCTCTCATTATGTTTCTGACTGGGATTCTCTCCTCTTATCAGAAACCCAATGTCACTGGGATCCTGCCTGACTTTGGTCCCAAAGCAGGGGGGACCATGATCACTTTGACAGGGACTCATCTGGATGCAGGCAATAGAAGGGCGGTGACCATGAATGGGAAGGAGTGCCGCATCATAAGGTATGAGAAGTGACTCAGCAAGACAGCTTAGCAATTACGTTTTGTTTAGCATTATGGTCATTACTGGTCTGATGATGTCTAATATTTGCAAGTGACACTTTCTGTACATGTGGGCCAGTAATGTGCACCTCATGTTAAAATGTACTGTGTCTGGCTTGGAAATGTTAATCTAAAGCTTTATTATTATTATTATTATTATTATTATTATTATTATTATTATTATTATTATTATTAAATATTGTCCTACCTTTAGAGGCGAAAGGTCATGAGTTTAGATGCCTGTGTGGCTATTGTCCCACTTAGACACTGTAAGAGATTATTTTGGCAAAATACCAGTACAGAACATTTTCTTACGGCTATCAACAAAGAAAGTGTGCAAATTAATTCAAGAAGGACTTGTACTGTTTTAAACCAGAACATGTAAAGAGGGGATTGTTATGGTCTGCGTCTTTCAGTCTAACCCCCAGGAGCACCAGCACTTCTTCGATAGTCTGTGTAACGCCAGCCGTGCAAACTGTGCAGGAGGTTGTTCCGGAGGTGAAGATAGATGAAGCCCAGGTGCCGACATCCCAGTCGTTCAAATACAAAGAGAACCCCACTATAATAGAGGTCCTCCCGAAATGTGGCTTTGAGAGGTAAGTCTGACATCCCAGCACAGAACACAAAGGAAGGATTGCTTTCAAACACTGGTGTAGCATTAAAAGAAATGATCAATTTAGGCTTATTTATCAAAGCATAATTCCCACTTAACTGTGATAGTATATACCTGTAGTGTGTTCTCTTGAAGGTCATATATACATGTTTTATAACTGTCAAGTTTATTTTTTTCCCCTAATAGTGGATCAAATATCACAATTATCGGCAGAAATCTAGATTCCATCTACAAGACGATCATCTTGTTTGAGCCTCTCGAGAAGGATTTTAAGGCTGTATCTACGGTAGGTCTATCATGTGAAACAAGATTACTGTGAGGAATGGTTCCGAGAGGGATTATCTCATGCCGTACTGGAGAAGTAAAACCAAATACCATTAAAATAAGATGACATGAGTAATAGTATGTAATAGTAATACATACTAATTCCCAAAGTTATTACCTTGTACTATTTGCTTACTGTTTTAAATGTATAATGTCAACATTGTTGTAAAATTTAAAATATATAATGCTACCATTGTAGAATGCAGTCATGTGTTGTTTACAATACTGCACTCTCTCCTTCACTTCCGACATCTGTGACCCTGGAGGTTGTTGCAGTCCAGGACTTGTTCCAATCAAACCCTAAATTAGTTAATTGATCCTTTTTCTGTGCAATTAGCCAATTTAGGACTTGGTTGGAAAAAATATCTGGACTGGATCTACACCAAAATTTCTCATTTCTAACTAATTTTAACATAAACAATAACAGCTGACTCGTGTCCTAATTATGATTAAAAGTAACTTCAGCTCTGACATTCCTAAAACTCCCTTTTTAATATTCACCTTTAATGGGAACCACATATTCTCCTATATACAGTCGAACCTCTCCTATCCAATCCTGTAAAATACAATACCCTCTATTAACCAATGGATCTCTAGCATGTATCATTTACACATGCTGCACCCAACTAAACGGTACTGATGGAAAATGGTCAATGCACATTTTACTATGGGTCTAAAACAGTAAATTCAGATCTTGGCAGGACATAATGCGTTCTGTTGCAGTTAGAAAAAAAGAAACAAGCGTTTGGGAATTCAGTTTCACTTTTTACGTGCTATCAATTCACGGAACTGCCTAGTTTAACCATGTTAAATAATTACTGTACTGTTAAAAAAAGATGAAACAAGACTCTGTCGCTGACTTCCAAACCCAATTTGTGTCCACACAGTCTTGTTGTTGTTTCTGTCTTGGGTTAACACTCACGGTGCAAAACAGCCTGGCTGATTACTTTGGCACAGAATGCTGTAAATTACCAAAATACTGTATTAAAGTGCTTTGTTTTGCTGTCATTTTCACAGATTTTCTTTGTTTGGTGTTTTAGACACACCGATATACTACGCCTGACATTGTTAAATGCCCCAAAGTTAATAAAGCAACTACAATGTAGTATAACGACCCTCTGATACGATATTTATACAGATCTGATCAACCCTTGTAATCAATTAAAATCACATATTGTAGGTTCCAATGTAAGTTATAATAAAATACAACAGCCTGTAGTGCTTTTAATGGAAGCGATTTAAGCTACAGTATCATGTTTTGTACATTATCACAGAACCAATAGACTAACCTGCTTGTCACTCTGTCAACCCATCGGTCAGGTGTGTGGTCCAGCACTGAGTTCAGAGAAGATGGTGTGCTCGACCCCCCCATTAACGATCAGGGAAGATCCAGAGAAGGGGGATCTCTCATTTACTATGGACGGAACACAGGGACTGCAAAATTTTACCTTCTTTTACAATCCCGATGCAGAGGTCATCCCCTTCGAACAGGATGACAACGTGCTGCGTTTGCTGCCCGGCCAGGATGAAGTGGATTTACACGTATGTACAATGTGGGGTATTTTGGGGCATTTGTCAGTGTAGTAAATGTATGATGTGGTGCTCTACTGTCTATTTGCTTCATCTCACCCAGAGATGTAGAGCTCTGGCCAAAAGTTTTGCACCACCTTGAATTTTAGAAATCGGATATAATGTACAAAAAATATATATGAACATAATTGAGATTTTTTATTTAAAATCATGCAATCAAATAAACTACAAAATGATATCGCAAGAGAGTCGAGTGGAAACCATAACAGTAGTACAGTATGTTCAATTTGAAAATGTCACATTTTTAAATTGTCAGTTTTTCCTTAAGTGTGGGAAAAACTACAAAGCGGTATGAATTCAATATGTTAACAAATCAATACAAATAAACACATGTATAAATAACAGCATAAACATTTTTGGTTTGCAGCACAAGAAGCTGAATTTAGTAACTGAGTGCATGAAAGTTAACATGACTATTGGAGGAGTGGATTGCAATGCTAAAGTGCTAGAAAATGAAGTTACCTGCAGGATTCCTAAAAACCTGATTGTCCCCAGTGATGGGTTACCGGTGAAGGTGAGTTTAATAGTCGTAGTGGTAGTAGAAATAGTAACAGGACTTATTATTTAGTACATGTATAGCTACATTTTAAAAATAAGTGTTTTGCCATGTCTTGATTAATCTTATTTAGTATATCTCATAAATTGTCCATCCCTCAGATCTGCATCAATGGCGAGAACGGTCTTTGTGTTGACCTGGGCCGTGTGGTCATTGTCAGCCAGGGGCAGCCTGTGATAGGCATTGTGCTGGGGACATTCATGGCAATGCTGGTGGTGGCTGCGTTCGGCTTCCTGGTGATGCACTTGAGGAAAAAAAAGAGAGGTACCAGCAAGTTTCTTATTCTTCTATCAGTAAATTAAGAGAAGCAATTCGGTAAGGCCGATCAGGTGCATTTGATCAAAAAATGAAGGGCTGATTCATTAACCTGTTCTGTGCTGACATTTAAATACATTTTCTAAATGTGTGGTCCGTAAATAAGAACTCAAGGTACAAGTGCTTCATTATCCCACACTCTATTAATGGTACTAATGATTACTATTCTATTACTCGAGAATGACAACGTCGATGGTCCATTTGAAAAGTAGCAGTAGGAACCAAAGACAATGATGGATGAGATACCATGTAACAAACATTTGTAATGTGACAAATATTTGTAATGTTCAATTGTAATGAACATTCATGTTTTTGGACATTTTCAGCTGAAAAAGCAGAGAAACGCTTGTCTCGCGTCAGCATTTCAAATATAAACAGAATGGTGGGTCCTACAAATCTGTCACCAGTTGGCGATTATAGGCGAGGTGAGTGTACAATTGATTTTCTTAAAGTTCTGCACTCTATTCAGATAGAACATAGCTATAAAACAAGTCATTCTCATGTGTTAGCAGAGTTAATTCAAAATGAAATTCCTTAATACCTGCCAGTCTGTATTCTGTAGTTTAGCCAACTTAAGAATTCTGTTACTGATTCCACAACAGCACTAGGACTGTGGGTCCAAACTCTTCTGAGATAACTTAGTCCAGGAATTTATGTTTCAACAAGACATACTGGGGGCTCCATAGTGGCACATCCAGTAAAGACGCTCCGCGTGGAGTGCAGGATTCGCCCTATACCCGAATACTAGGGGGCGGCGCACAATCGGCCGAGCACCGCCCGGGTAGGGAGGGCTTAGGTTGGCAGGGCAATCTAACACTAGCTGTGATCTCGTTTTGCCTACCTTCAGAAGCATCATCCACTCCCAACACTGGCTCGTCTGGGATAATCTTCCGGAGCCCACTATACGCTGGCAGCGATAGCGGGTCGCTCGTCACCCTCCTGGCTCCTGAAAAGATCTCCATCACCAGCTTACGACCAGAGCTGCTGGAGGAGGTGAAGGATGTGCTGATTCCAGCTGAGAAGCTGAAGGTGCATCGAGACCGGGTCATTGGCAAAGGTGGGCAACAACAAAAAAAAAAAACCTGCTTTACTAGATGACTGACAGCTTCCTCATAGTTCTAGGGCTGGATTTAATCAAAATAATATAAGATGAACAAAAGACAAGCTCATAAGTATAAATCGCTATGCTTGTTCTTCATATTTTACTACTATGAGACAATTCCAATAAGGAAAGTCTGCTATTTGTACAGTAATATGTATCCCTGCACAGTTTGCAGCACTACGTCATAGGCTAGAAGTTTAGATATAGAAGCAAAGTGTAGTAGTGTAGTGTAGGGAGTGGTTAACATGTAGAAAACAGAAAGTACTGATTAGAGGAAAAACCTCAGAATGGAGTGTGGTAACCAGTGGAGTACCACAGGGGTCAGTATTAGGTCCTCTGCTATTCCTAATCTACATTAATGATTTAGATTCTGGTATAGTAAGCAAACTTGTTAAATTTGCAGATGACACAAAAGTAGGAGGAGTGGCAAACACTGTTGCAGCAGCAAAGGTCATTCAAAATGATCTAGACAAGATTCAGAACTGGGCAGACACATGGCAAATGACATTTAATAAAGTGTAAGGTACTGCACGCAGGAAATAAAATTGTACGTTATAAATATCATATGGGAGATACTGAAATTGGAGAAGGAATCTATGAAAAAGACCTAGGAGTTTTTGTTGACTCAGAAATGTCTTCATCTAGACAATGTGGGGAAGCTATAAAAAAGGCTAACAAGATGCTCGGATACATTGTGAAAAGTGTTGAATTTAAATCAAGGGAAGTAACGTTAAAACTGTACAATGCACTAGTAAGACCTCATCTTGAATATTGTGTGCAGTTCTGGTCACCTCGTTATAAAAAAGATACTGCTGCTCTAGAAAGAGTGTAAAGAAGAGCGACCAGAATTATTCCGGGCTTAAAAGGCATGTCATATGCAGACAGGCTAAAAGAATTGAATCTGTTCAGTCTTGAATAAAGAAGACTATGTGGCGACCTAATTCAAGCATTCAAAATTCTAAAAGGTATTGACAGTATCGACCCAAGGGACTTTTTCAGCCTGAAAAAAGAAACAAGGACCAGGGGTCACAAATGGAGATTAGACAAAGGGGCATTCAGAACAGAAAATAGGAGGCACTTTTTTACACCGAGAATCGTGAGGGTCTGGAATCAACTCCCCAGTAATGTTGTTGAAGCTGACACCCTGGGATCCTTCAAGAAGCTGCTTGATGAGATTCTGGGATCAATAAGCTACTAACAACCAAACGAGCAAGATGGGCCGAATGGCCTCCTCTTGTTTGTAAACTTTCTTATGTTCTTATGTTCTTATGTTCTTCTTATGTTCTTAAAGTATGGGGAAAAGAATAGTGAAAACATAATTAAGGATAAGCATGCATGTTATCAACATTGTCAAATGTCTAACAGGTGTACCCAAATAGAAAACAAAATACTAGTGCTATAAAATATCTGCTGTAAAGTATTATAAAGAAAATAGCAATGCTGCAGAATGAACAGGGGTAATTAAGAGCTGGTTCCAATAATGTTTCTCATGTCATTTCAGGTCATTTTGGGATAGTTTACCATGGCTATTATGTGGACCCCACTTATAGAGAAATCCACTGTGCTGTCAAGTCACTGAACAGTGAGTATCCCTGTTTTTTTCGGTACCTGTGCTACTTAGGGCTAGAAGGAAATAAACAAACAAATCCTTCCTGATGTGTGATCATGTTCTGCAATCAAAGGGGTGTGAGATCAGACTGGCAGCAGACAGATCTGAGCTTGCAGAGGGGAGGTCAGGAGTTAATTAAACCAGGAGAGATACAGGGATGGCATTGTTACAGTTGGAAAAGTCTACATTTTCTTCAGTTTTTGAAAAAGCTTTGAAAGGTACAATACCGTAGAACAGCCCTCACCTCAAAGGTGGTCAGCACCTATTATGCAGCTTAAACGTGGCAGTAGCCTTAACTAGACATCTCACACCTGCCCTATTGATATGTGACATTTCCAGGTGGTAAACTTTGCTTTCTAATTCAGTGCAATAACTCTATTGGCTTCAACTTTGGCACATGGCTGTGTTTTATAATTTCATCTGCCACCTTTCATATTTATTGTCCAATAAAAACTGAACCATTTTGTTTTAACCTCTTACCACAGGTCAGAAACCATTACCAATACATACGTCTTACACTTTACAACTACAGCTTACCGTTTTATGTTTTTAAACCATTTAATCAAGTATAACAGTACAAGACAATGTAATAGTAAATGTGTAATACATTGAGAAAAAAAAGATGGTGATGTAAAAGTATTAGAAATGAAAAGCTCCAATAAACTGTGAGTTTAAGTAAGGTAACTGAGAGCCCTGTGTTGATGTTGCAGGGATCACAGATGTGGAGGAGGTGGAACAGTTCCTAAAGGAGGGAATTTTGATGAAGGGCTTCCACCACAGCAACGTGCTGTCCCTGCTGGGGATCCTGCTGCCCAATGAGGGGCTCCCCCTGGTGGTGCTGCCCTACATGAAGCACGGAGACCTCCGCCACTTCATTCGCTCTGAGGACAGGGTAAGACACACGGATACCACTTAGAGGTGGAGGACCAGTAAACGTTAACAAAAAATATACACAGCATAATTCAAACGTTCTCTCTTAACACTCCTAGCTATCTGACTTAAACATTACTCTCTCTCTCTCTCTCTCTCTCTCTCTCTCTCTCTGTCTCTCTCTCTCTCACTGCAGAACCCCACAGTGAAGGACCTGATTGGCTTTGGGCTTCAGGTTGCCCAGGGAATGTTGTATCTGGTACAGAAGAAGTTTGTGCACAGGGACCTGGCCGCCAGAAACTGCATGTGAGTGGTCAATCGCTGCTATCGCCATTGTTAGTTCTGTTATTTTTGGTATTGAACATTATATAACTGTCTGGGAAATTCTCCCCAGTAATACCATTGCACAACCTGATGGTTTATTTCATTGACAGGCTGGACGAGTCCTATTCTGTGAAGGTAGCTGATTTCGGCATGGCGAGGGACGTGTTTGATAAGGAGTATTACAGCATCCAGGATCACAGGAAAGCCAAACTGCCAGTGAAATGGATGGCGATTGAGAGTCTGCAGACACAAAAATTCACCACCAAGTCAGATGTGGTAAGTTCACTGCTCAAGCTTGCAACCATTCTTTATGAACTGTACAAACTCATTACTTATTCTTTCTGTCTAGTGTGCTGTATGTATGCTTATCCTTATCAGTTTAATAAATCACCCAGGGTATGTGAATATAGTGTTAATTGGCTATTTGTTTGTATTATTTACTTATATATCAGGAATTCTTGGTGCTGTTTTTATTTTTCCAGGAAGTACAATTTTGAGTTCCAGTAATGCTTAAAAAGACTGCAATAATTGTTCAAAACACTATTGGTAGGCTATAATAATAAATATCAAAGCAATTATGGTTATGTTCAAAGAAGATTTTGTGAGATAGCAGGTGCAGCAGCTACAAGTCATCATTGATTTTATAGCGATGAATGATACCGCAGTCACAATGGAACAGTATCAGTGTTAATTGTTGTAAGTGCTTATGTGGTATTGTATCAGTGGGGAAAAAAAAGCTCTTGTTCTTTTCAAAAGGCAGACAGTGGTAGACAAGTTTTCATGGCCTTATCAGTTTTGAGAAAAACCACAGCTCATATTCATTGAGATTCGATAGGAAATAGAAGTGTAGCTCATGTGTACATTTCAATTCCTGCCACTTTTATTTTTAGATTGTGCAGTAGAAAACTGTTGTAAGACATGGCATTTTATTTACTTGGGTGATATTTCTGAAATTAAACCTCACATTTCATATATTCTAAAATGGCCCTTGAGTTGAAGTCCTTAAAATGTGTCACCTAAAGGTTATGTTAAGTAAGACGAAGTGGAGAGCTGCTGCATTACCATTGTGATGCAATGACTGAAGCCTGCTCTTCCACCCTAGTGGTCGTTCGGGGTGCTGATGTGGGAGCTGCTGACCAGAGGAGCGAGTCCCTACCCTGAGGTGGATCCCTATGACATCACCCACTATCTTCTGAAGGGCAGGAGGCTGCCTCAGCCACAGTACTGCCCCGACCCACTGTGAGTGCACTTCATTACCATGGATACATGTTACGGCGTTATGCTATGCTATCTAATTTTATATAATTTGCTTTGTTATTTCTACAAATGTTGGGGATTTTAATAAAAATAGTTACTATATTATTGTGTGTATATGTTTAAAATGCAGATTAGTTTACATGTCAGCCTTTTCCGCGATTTAAAAAAAAATATATATATATATATATATATATATATATATATATATATATATATATATATATATATATAAAATCATACGTGAATAACTACATCTGTTGTGATGTTGTGATGTTGATCAAGTTTGTATCGTTGCAAAAGTTACAGCACTTGTTTATTCCCCTCTGCTGAAATGTTTGATTTTACTTATATCCAGAGAACCACTTGTGCAGTTTTGAAGAAACGTGATTAGGCACACAGTTTATATATGGTAGGAATAAAATCCATGTAAAATAAGAATTACAAGAAAATGATTGTATCCCTGGATGATGTGACATTAATTTAACCACAGGAGTGAAGCTCAAGTCTGTTTCTCTGAGGTGCAATTATTTCCATATCAATGTCGCTGTTCTTCCCCGTCTTCAGATTCGCTATCATGCTGCAGTGCTGGAACCCAGAGACAGATCAGCGTCCCTCCTTCTCGGAGCTGGTCTACGAGATCAAGGAGATCCTGTCAAGCTTAGCGGGCGAGCACTACATCAGTCTCAAAGTGACCTATGTCAACCTGGACCAGCCCAGGCCCTACCCTGCTGAGGCCGAGTCTGCAGATGAGATGGATTCTACTTACTGAGAACCAGTCCAGTCCCATCCTGCCCTGGTAAGCCAGGCTCTGATGCTGTGAGATTCAAAAAACAGCAACTGGAATACAGCCTTTAATTAGTCAACATGTTGGACCCACATCCATATATAAAAAAGGAGACAAAACCAGGAGATTCATTTCTGACTTTTGATGGAGCAGGATTTGGATCTAAGTCTAAGAAAGATTAGAAACCAGGAACTGGATTATAAACTGCACTGATGTTACCGTCAATATGTGGGATAAATTAGGATAGTAAGAATGTGCTCCAAATGGGAACTGGAAACAAGAGTATCTGTGGAACTGGGTCCCATTCAATGTGACAGAGACCTAAATCCTTTGTTGGGAATTTGCGACTGTGGACTGTCCTTGCACTGACTGGTGTTTTAAAGCAATGCACAAACCTGACAGTCCTGATTATGTGGTGGGAAGACATTTTTAATTTTTTTTTCTCAGTGGAGCAAGGGTGTGAGGTGAGGTTGTGGGAAAACCTCATCTAGCTGTATACTGTATATACAAAAAAAAAAAAGGCTCGAAGACCTAAAACTGGTACGTGCTGTGAGCCGGAGTCAAATCTGTGCAATGTAAATAAGTAACAATGAATGTCCTCAGAGATACGGTACACTGTATATTGGCTGTAAATTTTGAGTGAACCATTTTATGAAAGTATTATTTTTTATTTTAAAAATGTGTGATTTTAAGTTGTGATATGATTTTTTTTTTTTTTGGATAAATTTAAACCACTGGAATTTATTTTCTTTCATTTTTTGGGAGGGTGGGTCACAGTACTGAATGCTGCAACCCGACTGTATTGAGTCACCATATTCATTCTGCATGACTGATGAATAGGTGAATAGGTAAATCTCATATGTGTTATAAAAGCTGTTAGCTTGCTCCAAATCTCAATGGGTTTTACATACTGTTGGAAAACATGGATCGAGAATTGATTAGCAGTTTGCTACACATGTGGACTGGCAGAGCTATACTGGTGTTCTTTTCTGAAAAGAGACTAATATTGCAGATAGCAGACTGTTTGGTTCAAATTGCATGTACTGCTAACCATTGATAGAGACGTTGCGTCTACAAGCTCTTGCCCAACATTGACTGCAAGCTAACGAGATAACAATGCTGTGGACTAGAAGGGGACAGGCTCTAAAGACTTCAGAGAGATCGAACGAGATAATGCCACTAGGATCAAAGGGGGTCGCAAGAAGATAACAAAAGGCAGATATATGAACCTTTTGTCTCCAGGAGTGTGAAGAATACACTGAGTTCAGAGGTTGTCACACTAGACTACTCACACAATAAATTAAATTACCTTGACCATTGGTTAAGTGTCAGAGAAAGGGGAGGTGGACCATCTATACAGAAGGGTATTTAATGTCATGCAAACATTGTAATGATGAGTATTCTGTTTGTCCTGTACCTGGGACCAGACTCCCTGCATATTTCAATAAACCTGGCAACTGACTGAAGAAAAGGACTCTGTGCATTTTCTTGAATCTGCTTACTCACCATCTATTTTGTTAAGTTAATTCACATACAGTAACTGCCTTGTAAGGAAGCATTCAACAGTAACAGTACATACTGAATTTTGACAGTACATGGGAGTACGCTAGGTCTTTTTTTTTTAAAGCAGCAATACGTTTGTTAAAGATGTTAAACAAAGAGACCAAAGACATACTACAAAGTGAGGCTGCAACAGAGTGGGCAGATAAATTTATATATATTATATATAAAAAAATATATATATATATATATATATATATATATATATATATATATATATATATATATAAGAATTTATATTAATTATGCCAGCCAATGGCTCCTAAATAGTTAACCACGTTAAATACATTTGCTGGAACAAAAAGCTGAAAATAGATTTAAACACCTCAGGGCTGTAATAGGGTGTGTTAGAATTCAGTTGACAAGGTCGTTTTTTAAAGCCTATGCAGAAGTCTGCGTGTCGTGGTTTTCTCGTTTCCTGTTGTATTATTCCTTCGACAGCAGTGCTGTATTTGGGAGCGGTGGGACGGGAGTAGCTGCAGGCAGCCCATAGCCACTCCTCATGGTTCCCTGATCAGCAGTTTGGGCTCAGACAGTGAAGGACATACAGTATCCCAAGGTCCTGGTTATTTTCCACTCTCATCTGATAGACAGACTTGAGAGTCAGAGCTCTTTACTGATAGGAAACCATATTGTTAAGGCTGCTGCAATGTTATCATCATTGCCAATTTAGGATGAGAGGAAGGAGTATTTTGCAGATTGTAATATTACAAAAAAAAAAGACAAAAAATACAGACTATTATTGTGTGCTATTTCAAGAGAAACAACAGCAGATTTAAGCCTCCAAAGTTCACTACGCCCCTGTCATTACAATGTGTAGAATCCAAGCTTCCTGTGCTCTTAGGTAGCAGGGATTGAGGAAACTTCATTTCATTTATACAAAGCTGTTACACCTGTCTCAAATACATATTAGAATCTGAAGTAGCCACTAAATCCCAACTGTAATTCACCACTCTCATTAAAATAACTTGCAGTTGCATGTCTTGCCAGTGCTCTGCTAACCTATGAATTATTAAGTATTCTAATCCTGCATTTCCTGGTAATTACAAGCAGGCACTCTGGTAACGTCTTCGCATCAAGAATTTAATGAAGTTTAGCTTTGGCTTTGCTTTCAGATCTCAAGAACCCTATTTAAGAGCCACTTGACGTCAGTGCCCACTTAGAAGACTGCAGGAGCTGGGATTTTAATTAGCAGATTCTTAGCCCTTTATTGAATTGCACTAAATTCTGACTCGGGGAGGCACTTTTTTTTTTTTTTAAAAAAAGGCTCTTGCAGCCTTCATCTACAGTGGTTGTTTTTGCATGTAGTTTCACAGAATTCCCACAAGGAGCACAGTAACTTCCAGTAATGCCTCCGAGGGCTGTGTTCACACTGCTCACAAATCACTCTCCATTCATATTTCAATAAAACTCTCCCTGGTAGTAAAAATGTTGTAGTTGACACCTTGTGGCTTATCCTTGTATGTCTATAGATCACTACAGCGTTGGAGAGTGATCAATCATTATTTACCCTACTGTTTACTGTTACAGCCTGCCATTCGTTACTCTATGGCATTTTGCATGTCCATTAAACAATACAGTTTTTATTATACATGAATCTTTAGGCTAATCCCTCAACTGACATTATCTTTGACAGGGAGGTGCAAACTTTGGGTTCCATTATTAGAGTAAGGCTATACTTCACCTGAATCACCACAAGATGGCCCTCATCAAGCACCAAGCTTCTTACTCCACTGTGCTAAAGAAAATGACACCGGTTACAAAACTAGACAGAAAGAAATTAGAAAGGTTCATTTAAGAACTCCACAAGAGCTTCTTTCTTACCTGTACTAGTTTTGTAACAGTACTGATGTGTTTTCTTTTCACAGCAAAATGTGCAAATAATTGCACACTGGAGGATACAACTTTGTTTAAACAGGGACCATTTAGTCACTTTGTGGGCAACACCTGTCAGGGATGAAAGTCATTAGAGATGCATTCATTTCTTACGGCCTGAGAAATAACGAGAAGTGAATTACATTTCATCTTCCTGGCACAGCAGTCATGTTTGCAAAGACACAAGAGAAAACATTGGGGGGAATAAAACCACATGATTCTGAGATGAAGGTATGTTTTTTTGTTTGTTTTTTAGAAAGAGAATGAAAGCAAAATACCTTGAGAAAAAGCCTTATATTTTTGCTCAAACTCTCATGGATTTTTAAAAAGAGACCTGGAGCACGAGATGGATTTTTTTTTTTTTATTTACAGACTTCTCAAACATACAGTATTGTACTTGCTCAACATCACCCCCTTATGTGAAAGTCAGGACAAGACCAGCTGTGTTCACTGCAGTGGTGTTGCCATGAGTGGGCCTGGGTGGGCCACTTTGGTGTCCCCTATCTCTAAGAAGTGTATTAAGCATTTAGTCCACATAAGGGTCCTGTGCTTTCATTCTGCTCTCTGAGTATTCTGGAAAACAAGTTCATGCACACAAATATTCATTTACATTAGAACTAAAAGAATACTGTATATTGGCAACAGCAACAGTTATACATTCCACTTTCGACTATATTTATACCCCTGAGACCCAACAAAACGTGTGTTTGTGGACACTTCTGTGGTGTGAGAACAGGAGAAATAAGTTACATATATACTGTATATACACACTGTATTTTAAAATAACTAATTAATTGTTGTATCTTTTGCCCTTGGCAAATTGAAAACTATTATGTAATTAGAAAGCTATGACTGCAACAGAATACATTATGAATTACAGGATACTTTTTTAATTAGAAACATGAAACAAAGGCCCTGTATAGTGGACAAAGTCAATGCACAAGGTCTCAGAAGGCTAATATAGGTATAATAAGTGTGTAATATAAGAATATATAAAAGATAAAAATGGTTCATTGCTGCCAATGCAGAGAATTACATTACATAGATAGACATCAATTAATAATTAATACGCAGAAGCAAGGGTTTAAGACACTTGTGGTTTGGAGATGACTTCATTTCATCAGGCAACTGGAGAGAGCATCCTGACTAGTCCACTTAGTGAATGTGATTTTCTACGACGTGAATCTAAATGGATTATTGCAAGATGTCAAAGGGTTCTGAAAGAACAGTTGCTGGGGGGCAGTGCTGTACAGCACAAACATCTACAAATCACGGTTAGCCAACAGTACAGATTCACTGACTAATCCTGTTTGTGGTGAAAAAGGCTTTATAGAAAAAAAACAAAATACGTGTTAATAGCGACAATGGCACAGGACCTTGGCTTGCTGTTAGTAGACCTGCTCTTAATGGATTATTGTTGTGTAACCTCTTGCTGCCTGTTGCAAGCCACCTAAGTTGTTGATCACACAATTCGATGTCTTAATTTAACTGCAGTGTTTTTGTACAGTACAGTAATCCCCTTAATATTGTTGTTCTAAAACCTTAGACAGTGTGAAAGATTTTTTGGACTGGCTGGCATTTTGCTTGAAATCGTAAATCCAACCATCTCCATACAAAGTCAGTAGTTTCCTGGTCGTTTGGATTGAATAGCTTCTAAATATCTTCTGTAGTTGTAGTTATTTTCTGATAGATTTTCTAGTTTTGCAGATGAAGAAATGGCTACAGATTCACATTGAATTCAAGTGGACCACAAAAGGAATAACATCTGTTCATGTGAATTGGCAGCGATATTTGTAACCAAATTGGTTAAGAGATATTTGGTTAATAAGTACATTTGTTACACATTCATGTATATTCATTTGCATGAATGAGAACCATAGGACAGCATGCATTATGAATGTCAGAAGAATCCTATTTTTTTGTTTGTTTGAATACAAAAGTACAAGTCATCTTGAGTAAATGTTTCATTATAATACCAGGTAAAACTATTAAATACAGTTTCTATTTTTAATGGAGACTGGGTGGGCCAGAAAGGCTTGCAAGCTGTAGCAATTCATAAAACAAGAAAATAAAAACCCTAATACCTTATATGCAAACAAAAAATAAAAGAAACACAATATCGAACCATCAACAGCCCATCACCACGGGAAAGGAGAGAAAGAGAACAAAACCTAAAGCATTTCCATTTTAAGAGGGTACTATTCTGACACAAATGTCAGATTAAAGAATACAGCTTCAATCAAACCAATGCTTTGAAAGTGGCTTTGATTGAAAGGCTGATAGCAGTTTTTTTTTTACATAGCAAGAGGCACATGCTGTAAATATAGTAACACTCCAGAATTGAGAGAGTAGGGTCCATTGGTCGTGGTAAACCAGCACAGAATGAAAATACAGTGTATACTTTCTGCTTTACACTTAGCAAAAGATTCCACATATGACAACAATACTGCTGTAAGAGTCAAATAGCTTATTCTAGTACTTATTAGTAATGTTATAAATCTGTTTTGACAACCTTTGTCTTTACAAATACATTTAGAAATATTTATTAGGGTTTGTTTATTGTATAGTACTTAGCGGGATCATTTATTTGTATTTATTTTGTGCAGTGTGATTACTTGGAACCTTGAAATCACTACATATACAGTATATATAGCTCTATATTTGAAATGCTCAGTTTGATTATTGCTTAACTGCTGAAAACTGCTTACCAATCAGGAGAGCTGAAGATCAATGGTCGATGGACAGCCCATCCTGTCATTGCTGAGTGCCTGGCCAGCAGTGGTTAATGAAGCTTGATAAGGCAAAATAGCTAATGCAGCATGCCATGTGGGCCTCCAGTCAAGATAGGCCAATACAGCTCAAGCAAGACTCAAATTCTGCTGAAATTACTTACCCTGCACTGCAAACAGTAGTACTTTTACAAGGTGAGCCACTGGGGAACCTTAAATCACCTCAAAATGAGAATGGCGCAAACATCCTTCCCTGAAGGTAACAGTTACTAATGTAATTGTTATCTTTAAATAACCTAGCAAAGTAATTCCTGTAAATGTTGCCTAATATCATTCATCATCCATTCTAATGGGTCACGTTTTTCAATAAAAAGAAAAAAGAATCAGGGGCTGGTTATACAGAAAGAATAGCCAGTATGGGAGGACTCCCAGAAAGCAAACCCTACATCCTTTGGTAGTTCTTCTCTGTAATCAATTGTTGCTTTTCATTTGACTTAAATCTTTACAATGTCTCTCATTTACATGGCATTTATGATAGATGGGCATTTTCCACTGTTAGCAGAAGTAACACCTCATGAATCAGCATACATTTCTTAACCCTTTGCCTTTTATTGGAGCAGCTTCAGCTTGCCATGTAGTTAGAGCAATGAACCTCCAACAACATACAAATCCTGCTGTTAGCTCTCCTATTCAGGCTTGTTAAACATGGTCAAAAAACATGGTCACCGTTGCTTAGAGACATACAAAGAGTATTTTACTCCCATTTAAGGTAATATTGGCTACCAGTACCACTGAATTAAAAGCTATTTTTAATAAGCAGGCATGCATCTCTGTTATTTATATGATAATCCGCAGGACAAAATTTAAAAGTACTGGCATTTATAGCACCTATGACACTGAACATTTGGAATTAACGTCAAAACATCATATATTCTGACAAAAGGGACTGTCACTCATTTATCAAGTGATTAATGTTAGTTCAATCCATCTTCTCATGCAAGAGTGAAATATGTTTTATTCCAATTACAAAGCAAATCTCAAAGGCTACTGGGTAAAGTGTTGTCACCAACATCAAAGTGTTTATGTTCTTGGAGTATTGATGATTTAAGATAATTATAGTACTAGTCTGTGTCGAGCGCTCTGTCATGTGAAACAACATCCCGAAAGTAGTAGTCAAAAACAGAGAGTCAAAAACAATAGCTACTGCAAAATGTAAAATGTGTCCTCGACTGAGGATATCTCATCATATCTATAATGTGTACCTCATTCAGTAATGTATAATCTGTAATGTATAATCTGCATAGAAAGTAAGACAAATGAAGTGGGAAGCTGTATTATATCTGAACAGGAGGTGTTATCAGTATGACAATGCCTCTGGCCACAAGGGTAAAAATGATTGAACTTCTTCATTAACTTCTTGTTGTTTTTCCAAGTCTCTAAACCCCTGCCCATAATGCTGTTCAGAAGCTTAGGACTGAGATAACCTTTCATTAAGGAGACTCATTGCCTCCTATTTAGATTCAATAGTGCTAATTAATCAATTGAAAGGCAAATCTCCAAATGAGTAAAAGAAAATAAATAATCTACAGAAGAGTACAATTAAGGGATATCATTGACAGCACTGCCAAGTTGACAGAGAAAATGATGTAGATTCGAATGTTAATTACTCACAGCGGGCAGAAGTTTGGCAGCCTTGTGCCACATCACTCTGCAGTGTCAGAGCGACTCAGCAGAACAGTGTTATGATTTGTTATAACACTTATTTGGTCAGATTCCCTGTAGACTAAGACCTTTTTTATGGACCCAGTGAAATAAGATCTGAAATGAGTGATCTGTTCCAGAATTGTTTTTGCACTTAGCTTAGCCTTCACAGGGGGAAAAAAAAAAAAAAAGTTAAAGTGATTCATTATTTAAGCAGTGGTCCGTGACACAGACGAGGTTACCAGAAATTTTGTTAATTATTAACTCTATCCCGAATCCAATAATTGATGCAGTTGCTGCTCTATGCAGGAATGCAATTAATAAACTAATTCCGTAAATCTGTAGAGGATTGTCAATAAGCTTTCCTTAATGTGTTACAGGTGGGTCAGCATGCACCATCACACTGAATGGTCAAAGGCCTCAGTCAGTGGCAAACCAATGGCAGCTTTCCATAATGATATAATTAGAAGCCATTCACTGAGGCTCTTCCCCAGTTACCTCCTAACCTGGACCATCTTTACCACTTTACTGGGGGCATTTTGTGATGATGGGGGCTGGTTTTGGATCACTTTTTGGATGAAATAAAGTACTGTAACGTGTCAGATGGCAAGGTTTTTCTTCTTTTTCTTCTTCTGTTATGTGAGAGAATTTCTGCCAATGTTAGAACCACCTCAAAGGACAGTAAAAGTTATATTCAGATGGGCAAGTACTCTTTTCGTTTTATTTTGAAGAGATATATATGCTACAACAGTGATCTTCAAAGCTGTTCCCGTGCGAGACCAGAGTTTTTGAGCGACATCATTTGGAACACTGCAGTAGTAGAGGAACTAGTCATTACAATCTACTCTATGCTCTCTGCTTTTGTGGCATGAGATAAACCTGTAGTGTAACATTGTTTTGTTTTAGGTAGTTAAAAGTAGAGTGAAAATTGCGCGGTTTACCTAATCATTAGCATTGACTTATTCCAAGTACCAGGTTTTTAAGGTTAAATATTAGGCTAACAAAAAGGACTGCTAACAATTTTTCCCTTAGCATGGTGAATACAACAACAAATGTAGTGGACTGGATTCAGGTTAAAAGAAAAACCGTTAGAGTTTGGTGCACATGGAAGTCTAGTGTAGTCAAGGCTAGCAGTAGGAATAGCAGAGGCAGGAGACTGCAGTTTCAAAGTGCAAGTTGACACACTATTTCAAAAACCAAAGAAACAAAATAAACAAATGACCAACAACCTCCTGCTCCAAGTCTCTTTTTTTTAGATAGCTCTTTGTTCAGCTGAGTTCCAGCGCTTTTAAAGTATGTGGCCAGGTGACAGTGATCATCAATTAATCAATTAGCACCTGGCCACATTCCAGACAGGTTTTTAGCAGGAAGGGCATTCTAACCCCACCCCAGCCCTTATATATATATATATATATATATATATATATATATATATATATATATATATTTTTTTTTTTTTTTTAAAAAAAAAAAAAAAAAAATAAAATAAACAATTTATATGTGCAGCGCCTCTACCTTGCCACATTGAAAGAACCCATGACCTATATGTCAATAAAGATCCAAAGAATACGCTGTAATTATAATGCCATCTACTCATTCTTCTTTTTTTTTAAATCAGGCAAGTTAACAAGCATATCATATCTCATTGAATATTTTAAAAAACATAAAACCTGCTGAAAGATGCTGGTAAAATCTTACAAAAAAAAAAAAATGAAAATAACTTAAATTCGTTTTGAGTTTGTCTGGCTGTCACACATCAGAAAATATTAATGTACTCCTGAATCAACATACTTGAAATAACCAGAGCAGCTTCCAACTATTTATAATAAACTAGTGAGTCACTAACTGCATAGTTATTGGAAGTGCTTCCCAACTTACACACACTATTGTCCTCTCACATATTATCAAAATCATTACATTTGATTAGCAGTGTCTTGCAAGTTTTAGTCATTACATTTTTTTAGCTATCACTCTATTTCTGTATTGTAAAAATATAATAATAGAAATGATGAAATCACATTCAAGACATGAAATACTGTAACAAACATAACACAAAATGATGCTGGCTGGGTATTATGAATGAAGTAAGCAGAAATGAATGCTGAACAGGTCAATAATGCAAGCGTGGGAATAATACTGAAGGGAATAGATTATGTGAACTGTGGCTCAATGAATGCTGAATTTATTAAAGCGCAGCAAGGCTGACATGGACTATACAAAACAAAACCACTGCACAGTTACTCATGGCTACTAGCTTTACTAAACAACTCCCAATACTTCCTCCCCAAAGGCAGGGGTGAAATTATCACAAAAAAGTGCAGGTAACCCTATGCGCAGCCAGGTGTAAACATTTTTAAAAAATGAGACAGTTTCAGTGACAATGAATAAATACTTTTATGAATACAAAATAACTAATAAAATGTAACCACTTCACCAAAAACTAAGACGCTGAAAATACTGAAAGCTGTGTACCCTCTGTATGTATCACTCAATAATATAACACTTAAGTTAAACCTTAAATTATAAGTATTAAGAAATATTACACTATGCACTAACTGCTGTAGAGAGGGAGTTTTGTTTCACGATATCATAAAAAAGGGATGAAGTTTAAAAAAAAAAAGCTGCTATGAAAACATGATACAAAAAGGTCTAAGTCAAACAATGTACAATAGGGGCTAAAATGCCCCTCTAATTTTTAATGTACCTGGCACTACTCTTAAAAAACACTGATGTACTTGACTTGGCTGTTTTAATCTCCATAGTTTTCTCTGAAATCCTCTCCATACTTTCCAGACCCTGGGTTCTCATCTGCAGCAGGACCTGGTCATGCTACAATGATAGCCTTGGATTAAAACATATATCCCTGTTATTTCTTTTATCTTTATCCTACAGTAATATAATACGTGCGCTTCTATGTTGTGTTTATGTGTAGATTAATTACCATGATCTATTCCAGAAAGATGAGTGTATTTCAGATAGAAACAGTATACAAGTACACATGACAAAGTGGCAAAAGACACATTTTCATAAAGCAGTTACTGTGGTTTACCTATGCCTTTTTTTTAGCTGTTCACACAAGTGGAAACTGAAATGCAACTTAAATAAACCTTGCTGTTTTGGGTTTCGTTTATTATAGTTAGGGTTGCCAACTGGGTCCATAATTCCGGGACACTTTAAAACAGGTCAGGTTTTTTTTAACTCACCTCTAAACTACAAATGAATTGGTTTTAAATCAACAAGTGAAGTGGTTGTGAATTGCGCGAGTGGCTTCATTAAATGTGTTGAATTGTTTAATTGCAGTGGTTATTTTATGAGGACAGCATCATAACAACATGTATTAAAATCGTATTACTGGTAATGGAAAAGATCAGCGTTACCCTGGCCCCTATATGTAATCCCGCATGACATCTAGGTCAACGGTCGCAGCTGCCTTATTACTTGCAGCTGCCCCTCGTTCACCTTTCAGGTCAATACGGTCTTACAACAGAGCCTCGCTTCTTTCCAGGCTGACCGATTTCCCGATCCTGGAAACAAACTGTCAGGCCAGCCCTTCCAGATACTTCTCCTCCAGTTCTTTAGCGCCCTCATAGGTCGGGAGGAAGATTTATCACCAGAACTCGTATTTCTGTCACACCTTGTGATAAAGGTTATGTAATATTTCTTCCTGCTTCACAAAGTCTCACCCCAATCTGACAAATACAGCAAGCAGACTGTGTTGCCCGATGGTTAAAGTTAAGGGCTTGTAACCTGGAGGTCCCGGGTTCAAATCCTGGCTCACTCACTGACGCACTGTCTGACCCTGAGCAAGTCACGTAACCTCCTTGTGCTCCGTCTTTCAAGTGAGACGTTGTTGTAAGTGACTCTGAAACTGATGCATAGTTCACACACCCAAGTCTCTGTAAGTCGCCTTGGATAAAGGTGTCTGCTAAATAATAAATCAGCAAGCTGTAGAGGTCTGATTGATGAAAACAATCCTTACAGGAAGTTATTCCCATCCCCAGATAGGCATGTGCTTTTGGTAAACAATTAAATTCCTTTAGTGACAGTTCATTCTCTCTTCACATGTTCAGTAAAACCAATTAATTTGCATTTAGAGAGGTAAGTTAAAAACCTGGCCTGTCTTAAAGTGTCCCAGATGTATGGGGCCACTTGGCAATTCTAATTATAGTCCCCATAAGACAAAATACTAGGATCACAACAAAACAAAACTTTGAACCTATACTTGACATTTAAATTGCAAGTTGGGTCAGTGTCTGAAAAACGTGAAGCACACCTGCATCTATATCCCTGCATTTTGTTGATCCTTTTTTTTAATGTTAATCCCTACCGTCTCGCACATCACGTGCCATTTTAGAACCTTTTTTGCACAAATTCTGAAATGGAAATCTGTGCAAGGCAAAACGAGCTGTGATAATTATTGTTTTTTTTATATTTATCAACTATATAATATATGATGCATATTTTTGCCTGCAAATTTATGTGCAACAATGTTTATTCCAATATTCAGACTGTTTCTCTGCACGTCATAATAATTACTTTATGCCGCTGTTTTCACATCGCACTGCTAAAGTCTTCTCTCTTTCATCAACCAATAAGCACTGAGACAAAGCCAAATGGGTGGAGATTTGTGACACATGCCAAAATGAAATCTGATCAGAATGAAAGCTCGGCCAATCAACATCCCATGATTTTACTGACTTTAATGGTGTCCAATATCAGCTAACACAAACAAGAAGAAGCATGAACTGTGCTGAATGAAAGTGCATTTAAGAAACGTTGTGCTAGTGGACTCTGTGAGTGGACCACGTTGGATAAGTCCCAGTACCCAGTACCAGCATAAAATAAGTCCCGGTACAGAGTAAATCTCCACGTCTGTCATTAACGCTTAGATCAGAATGCATTATTATAATACCAGCTTGCTACCTCAAAGGATCTTTAACAGAACCATCAGGAGAACACAGGACCACTTGCAACAGCAACACATTCTTTTCCAGTGTATGCTATACAAAGAAGCTTCTTTTGCTTTACTAAAGTTATTACATATTACACAATGTGACAGGCATTAAATTCAGTAGGACATTTACTGTAGCTTTATTCTTTATCAGGCTGGCTGCTGTCAAGGGCTGTAAGCTTGGTCTACACCTATATAGTACTAGTGCCTGGCAGCACTCATCAGAACTTTAATGCTCAACTTATTATTACATGAAACCCTTAATGGAACAGCATCTATTCAGGAATATAAATCCCAATGAATATTTACATCTCTACATTAAAATATAAAGAAGGCATTACATTTTCAGCAGCATCCATGCTCTCAACGCATCACACAGGATCTGCTCTGCTTTTGCCTCAGTTATTTTTCTTGTAATTAAATGCAGTGATATTAACTGTTTGTTTTCCTCGATAACACTGCCTGCTTTAGTGGCTGGTATTTTTCTCTCCAACATGGGACGAGGTTGGTGCTTCTACAACGCATATAAAATTAACTACTGTACAGTAGTGGAGTCTAGGAACGGGTTATTGAAAGGATTAAAGGCTTTAATATTTTATTAAGCTACATTGTCTCATGATAATGTTTAATTGCATACAACAAACATTACTTATATGTGTCTGATTTATTCCTTTTTTGTACCCTTCAGTGAATTGTACTCCATAAGGAAAACTGACTTTGTTTATATTTGTCACAGATGGCTTTGTGTGGCGTGTGGGTGGTGACGTCAGGTTCAGGAAGCAGTAGTCAAAGCAAAGTATGGCAGGGTAAAACTGAAACACAACAGCACTCAGTATATTTATTAAATAATAAAACAAAATAAAGATTTATACAAAACACTAAAACAAAAGGCCACAAGGGCCAAACAAACAAACAAACACTAAACAAGTAGTATGCTGATTGCAAAACCAGCATACATAGCAATTGTTTCTTTCTATTGTCCACTGACTTACATCTCTCCTGGGACACTCTCCATCTAATAAGTCTGGAGTGTGTCTTTTTATAATCTGTGGCTGGAGCCTTAATGACCTAATTTGATACAATAATTACCTTAAGGCTCCAGCCACATTCCCACGAGGGTACTAGGGAAGGGGCTTTAACCCCACCCCCACCGACTACACACTATAAGACCGGCTTTTTCGCCGGTCTTCAATATTAAATAATAAAAGACGGAGGGTGATCCACACATAAACACAATAATAATAACAAATGAATTCATACATAAATAATAACACAAGGGTTGGGCTCCCCCTCACAACTTTCTTTAAATGTATTTTAGATGTAGAGAAACAATTGAAAATCTCCCCCATTGAAACCTGACAAAAGCTTTGTCATTACAAGGCTCAAATAGTCTTATTCCTGGTACTACAGGAGGTTAGAAATTGCATCTTTAAGATCTTTTATAGGTCAGGAAGCAACACATTTTACCAAATGGTGTTTTTACACTGGTACCAATAACATTTTACAGGAAATCCAATGACACTACACTCTGCGAAGAGAAACAACTGATGGAAACACTTATTAGAAAGTAGAAAGGCTGAGTTGTTGTGTTCTGTGTCACTTTTCACATGCTAAATTATAGAAGGAGACTTTATTCGACTAAAAACATAAGTGTAAAATAGTTTTGAGTAAAGAGGTTGAAATTAATGCTCCCTGAGGCAAGATACTTGACACATTTGTTCATCATACTGATTCATAGCGACATATTCACTTTCATAAGCTGAGGCAGGCAAACAGTATGAAGTGAAAATGCATTTGGATAACAAGTCTTCCCCTGTGCTGAATTACAGGATCCAGGGAGGCAAACTATTTACTGTCCTGGTCAAAAGTAATTTTCTGGATCAGAAAACCTCTAGCTGTAAAGCTGTCACTTTGGTTAATTTTGTGTGAGCTGATGCAATAAATAGAAACCCTTGGATCTCACAGTTGCCTGTGTGTGACTCGATTGAAATTATAATTTACACTATAGTTCATTTTTTATTTGGGTGGAGGGTTCTTAACAGACTACGGGAATAGTGAGTACATCTCTTAAAAAAGGGGAATCTGTCGAGATTCCCGCAATCGCACAGTGAAATGCAAGCCCTGTTTTAGACATTAATTTAAAGTAGGCTATACTGACACAAATACAGGATATTATTTAGTAAACTGAAAAGTCAAGTGGGCAGATACATTACTCAGGCAGTTGTTTCTCATTTGGTGAGCTATTGTGTTTTTGCTTTCGATGGTGTCCCCTAGCCTATGCTCAACGTTGGATCAATGACCATTTTGACCTTGATAAACCCACACCAAACCCACATTGAACAGTCCTGTTGTTCAACATCGCAATGTAATTTCATTCAAAATTCAACACTGAAACAATGTTGAGTGTCTACTGGGTTTAATTACTTACATACATTATACCAGAAACAGAACTCTGAAACTGCCATTCCTTAGGTCTGGATGCAAACATGTTATGGCCCTGTTAAAGAAAGAGTAATTATCAAGTCACCTATTTTGCTGGTGACAGGTACCAGAGGCTCAACAAAATTAGTATGCTGCACTGCTGTGAGAGAGAGAGAGAGAGAGAGAGAGAGAGAGAGAGAGAGAGAGAGAGAGAGAGAGAGAGAGAGAGAGAGAGAGAGACATAATCGATTTAGAGTTTGCTTATTTGTGCAGTTCAGTGCTATAAGACTCTGCTCCACTAAATCGTAATGACCTGGACTTAAGAGGAAATGTAGTGGGAAATGAAAAATCAATAGTCGAGAGCGACTTGAGTTTTTCTGGGATATTCAATGAGGAAGAACTTATACAAACTTTAAGAGAATTGACTCTTCAACAATATTTTTGCATTTTGGTTCTAATTCACAAAACTTAACCTCACACTTTATTTAAAATCTGTTTTTTAAAGGGTGATTTCATATGGTTAGTAAATATCAAAGCTACCTTAATATCTTTTTCTTCTTTAGATTAATTGTTTAGACTGTTCATTGACTGTTTTATTCATCACTTACTGGTGACTTTTGAAAACCTTTTGTTGAAAGTTTAAAAGAAAGTTAAAGAAAGCTCACCAGGGTGCAACTATTAACCTGGGTGCCCAGTTCCTTTTACAAAGATTTCATAGTGAATATTTTACAATAGCACTCACTCTTGTATCCTAAATCACTGCCACAATACTGTAGGCTATATAAGGTTATAATTCAGGGTTGGCAATGGAATGTGAAACAAGCAATGTGATTGGTCGAGCAAGGTTCCAGCTGTCCATATATTGGATGGATATGGACAGTTGGAGCCTTGTCACATATTCAAAATCACTGTGCTGCCTTTTTATTTACAGTTACAGATGTACAGTAAAGCTATAAAACTCAGTGGCCAATTACTAGCAAAAAGAAAATCCCAAAAGTAGTAAGCAGACATGTCGATTTGGATGAAGAACAATTAAATGAACTGGAAATAGCAAAACAGAAAAAGCATACCAAAAAATAAATACAATTAAAAATTGCTGTCTTTGAACTTGCTCACCCCTGACTTTGTCACTTTAAATAATGTATTTTTTGTGGTTTGTAAACGCTACAGAAAAATGCAAAAAGACACATCTGCACATTATCCACCACTCTCCGATACAGACCTTGAAAAATTATTGAAATCTGAGACATTGTTTCATTTATTTTTATTCCTCCCTTCTGTTCTGCCCAAACAGTGTCTCCACACTGTTGTCAAACAGGTCCCTTGTCCACACTGTTGTATCTTTACAACATAGAAAAGTTTCCGTTAACATGTATTATAGTTTTTTCATTTCTACATGAAAGAAAACGTTTAACTTTATGTGTATTAAACGTTATCGAATTGACTAATACACATTTATTTTCAATATATAATGATTATAATTTTACCACATTCCTATATATTAAAATATATCCTATATTAATTATATATATAAATATAGTATATAATATATATATATACATAAAATATATATATATATATATGTATGTATGCTTTTTTTCAAATCCACTGTTTTACCTGTATTATAAATGCAATAGGGCCCTTCGGAGTGTCCGTATAGTCGATTATACAAACTTCCCGATGGTCTTGTGTCGTACAACACTCCGAGGCGTCTGAATATTCAATGTATACGGATACCATGTCAGGCCTTATTGCATACGTATGCCATCATAGGAATACATTAATAAATAAACACTAGAAAAAGACAAGATACTGAAAAGGTTAAAGTCTGTTTCCAACAGTGTTGCGATAATATTGTGTACTGGTGTTGTACTGTCTTGCTTTGACTTATTATGCAGTTACAGTGTGACTTACTTTAATGAAGGAGACCACTAAGTAAGTGTTTGAGTTAACCAAACTGTGTTTATTAATGAACAGAGCCTGTCACTTCCTAGCTTAACTTGACCATCTGTAGCCCCCCGCCTACTTTCTTATGTCATCATTATGCATCTGTAGTAACCTGAGACTACAAGTGTTACTCTCCCTATTGCAGAGGATCACCATTCAAGCACACTAGTTTTTGTGCAGCCTCTGGATTGGCATCTGCATGTCATTAAAAACCTTAACCATGGTTTCAAAGCCAATGGTGATGCAGTATGGCAGCCTTGCATGGTTCACAGTTGCATTGGAAACCTGAATGACCCTGTCAAGCCACAGCATGCTTTTTACTTTGAAGTTAGCATTTCTGTAATTGCTGTTCTTAAGAGAAGAGGGGAGGAAAACATTTCACTCTTTGATTTCTCCTGGCAGCTGCAGTGTCCTTAAGAATCTACTTTGTCAGACAGTGTATGGAAACAACACAGTCTTGTGAAAATAAACTGTACGCGAAGGAATTTGTGTTATGTGCATTCTTATTGCCAAAAACAAAGTTCAGTCTACAAGTTCCTGTTATAAATAAAACATCTCAATGCATAAATAATTGTGGTAATTAATTTAAGTGTTACCGTGAAGTACCATAACTGACAGTTACCAGTAACAATTTACAGAGTTTTACAATAGTAAAAGCATTAGAGGTATGATAAACAACTAATGATAAATTATATGGTAAAGCATTACAAAAAAAACATGGTTAAACATTGTAAAGTGTGGTTTCATTTCAAAATTATTGCACAAATATACAATTGTAAAGTTTTAACCATTTCATATTAACCAGCAATGGCAACAAATACAGCACATAGGTCCTAAAACTGGTCTGTACTGGTATATTATATTGTGGTACAGTACCATTAGTATGAAAATGTTACCAGAGTAGTTTCATGTCACCAATGGCTCATGCAGAACTATTGAATTGCTATTGTTGTGCCAACTTTTTCGCAATGAAGATCCTTTGTTAAGAGGCAGTAGAAATGCGCAGTAGAAATGCTACAAGTCTTTTGTTTAAACACTGAGAAAGAGTTTTAGTATTACTGCATTTCTTTACCATTCAATCGTTTTATAGTTCTGCATTAGCACGCACGGTGCTGTACTTTCCAAGAGATGCCTCCCTAACAGCTGTAGAAACAAACCAAACAGGGAACACTTTGCAAACAAGTAGTCCTGCACTTGTCTTCTCGTCAGAATGCACCGATCACCTCCTCTCTGCAAGTGGGCTTCTTTCAGTCAATCAATGTGTCTGTGCCCTTTGAAGTGGAGCCTGTTTCTATATTGAGAGATGATTCGCCTGCACTGGAGACTAAGAACCTCCACAGAGCAGCACTCAAGTGCTTTCAGAGACCTGCCTATTAATGACTAACACAGTGCCAGAGCTTGATTAACTTTGGAACAACTTGTTTCAGGAAGAATAACCCTCTCTCCTCTGTCTCAAAAAAGAAGAAGAAGAATGTGCAAATGTATTTTTTTCTTCATTCTGAGATATTGTGAAATACTGGGTATACCTTCAGTTGCCGTTTTGCCAAAGTCTTTAGAAGTGCCCGCTGCCATTTTTCAAGATTTCTTTTTAGTGCTCCACTTTTCATACCACACTTTGGTAGACAAGATTAATCAATTCAGTCTTTTTTAATTGATCAAAGCCCACAGATGTGACTAATCTATTAATCATTAATCAATTAAAAATCCCTAATGAAGATGCGACAAACATGGCTGGCATGGCTTTTATTTTGCGAGCCTCAATTAAACAGTGAGAGATTAACTGTCTTGGTGCCTTATTTGGAGACCAATATTTATTTACTATATTACTACTTCAGTTTTATTTGAAGACTTTTGTAAAGAGTTCACAATGAAGTGTTCTCAATACATTGATTATTGTCAATTATTACCTGATATTTAATTTGGAAATTGGTACCTGAATGCATCTCTAGTAAACACAGTATTTGGAATATGGTAAATGCAATTATACTGTATTGTGAATGCAGTATTGCTCCACATTTTTTAAAAAAATAAATAAAAGTATTTATATAGCATATGGGCAAAATACATTTTTTCTATTTTGAGATCCCATAAATATTTTATGATTGCAATTATCTTTCCAGTACAACCCCCTGGAGACCCAAAAGCTGTTTTTGTTGAGTTAAAATATATGTAAATGCTTGAAGTACTCTACAAAAGCACTCCTTCTGAATATGTCAGCTCCCGAATGTGTGCTCTGGGTGTTGTCTGGGTGTTACATTATTTGCAGATCATTAGCTTCAGGGTCCCCAGTCAGAATACACTGACAGCTGTGGAAGTGAAACAGCACACCTTGTCCTCCCAGGTGACAGCCCTACACAAAGCTCCTCTACTCCCCTACTCCCTTCCACATACCCACTGTGTCTGCTCTGCTACATAAAAGCTCTCACGAGAGGCATAACGCAGTGTTGTTTCCAAACAGAAAAAAAAAACATGTATTTTAAACAGTTTGAAACAGCTGCCATAACGCTGTCAATAGGGGGTAGGGGCACCATAGTCTTCAATAGGTTTAAATTCCTCTGGAGGTACAGGGTGATCACCACCTCTAGTTCTATCAGGAATTGCTTAAAAGTATTTTTCCCAGAATGGTCATCACTTTTTAACTGTTCATTGTAAAATAAATTATTTGTTCAGTCTTGCCAACCAAGCACTTGCTATCATCCCTCCATCGAAGTCTGCAAAATCTGATGCCCGGCCCATTGTGACTTGTGACAGGGATTACATCTGCATGACAAATGCATGTGACCGACAGACTGTTTACACAAAAAGTGCTATTACACCAAAACGTGGACAAAACGACAAGTCCTGATTGCATTTCACTGTAATGGTTGACATGTCACAGTTCAGAAAGGCTTCTCTAGGTAGAAATTGCAGCAATTAGCAACCGAAATTGAAGAGCGAAATTAAAAAATCATTAAAAACAATAGCTGAGAGTTGCTTTTTAGAGGCTGTCTTATCTGATATGCACGTTGACTTGATGGTTGTTAAAAGTGTGAGTGAATGGAGAGGGTTAAATCAATGAAAGAAAACCTCAATAAACTAGGCTTAAATTATTCAGTATTCATTTAAACAAAAGTCAGTATGTTGTATCTGTCATTCAGAAGGGGACACCCAGACAGCCTCTGACGAACCTGCTGCAGGTTTTGGAAAGCTGTGAATCCATCCTGCTTTCAGAATCACACTTGCTGTCTAGTCTATCATTTATACATTTAGGTAGCATACTGTATTTCATAATCTCTTACCTCTAATGCACTCAGTCCAACTTTCCAAATATGAACAAGGAAGATATTGAGAGAATCATGTACTTTTATAATAAATAAAAAAAACTATTCACTAAGTGAAGTGGTAACAAAATTAGGGTTAGGGTTAGGTTTGTCTCTGCTTCACTCAGGCAATCTTGTCCCTGTTACCTAAAACAAGTAGAACTTCCAATAATTTCTGTAGTTTCTCTCTGATATCACTTCAAGTCACTTGCAGGCTGGAAAATGGAGCTGCAAAGCAATGCATGGTCTATTTTTAATGCAGTATTATAGTTAAGAGATACAAGAAAGCTAGAATCTGTTTTTCTTTCTATTACCTGCCTGCTGTTGGAGAGACAAACCAAATCTCTGGAAGCTTTCTTATTTATTTATTTATTTGTTTGTTTTCCCAAAAGTAGTAAGACTACACCCATAGCTTTGATCAAGTTTAGATGTTAGATAGGAATGAACACTTTAATAGGTAAACAGACAAGAGCACTGTTTAAACCACAAATCCAAATCACTTTTCTGGATGATTTTCGGCCATTTATGATGTTTATAGGAGTTACGTGGTTTTGAGTTAATTTCCTAAAACACCAACTGCAATTTCAAGCAGGTACACATTTAGAAGAAAAAGGCAGTGGAATGTTGAGTAATAATTTAAAGCAGATTATTTTCACATAAAATCAGCAGTTCTGTTTTGTGTTAATGAAAATAGTGTTGAGTGGTTCAGGGTACTTATATTAATTCAGATTTTAGGTACAAAATGTTACTGGTCAGGACATGCATTAATCAGCAACCATAGAAATGCAGTTGCTAGTTTCAATTTAACACAGCTATTTCTATTTTTTATTTTACTCTATTTGATATGACAACCGTCTTATCTGTAATAAAACTCTGTTAGTAGATAGGCATTGACATTTGCGTGTCAAATTGCATTCTCTATGTGGAAAAATGGTTAAGGCAGCTGTGCAGACAGCCATCCTCGGAAGATCTTGATGTTTGGGGTGCCATCATTCAGTGTTCTGGCTTACTGTGATGAGGACTGTGAATTACGAGTAACTGACTGCAGTTGAATGCACGGACAAAACGTCCCCTTCACAACGCTGCATATGAAAAAAAATATATAATAATTTATAGTACTGACCTTAATGGTCTGTTAAAAAAAACAAAACAGATACTGTGTATTTACTCATTCTTAACCAAGTCGGGAATTAAAGGACCAATAAAACTGAAGTGACTTCAGTCATACAACCAATAGTAAAACACTGACGTGACAATAGATCATTGCATACTATGGAAGGATACGACTTTGTCCCAGTTTAAACTGAATGGTGCACTACCTTTATTTAAAAATATTGTCTTTGAATTCTTCCAAGTTCTTCTTAGTTTTGTTGATCGTATATTAATATTTTCTATCCTTACAGTTGCCACTTACTCGCTTTCATATTTCAGTTCCCCGCTCATAGTGGACTGCTAATTGGGAAGGGGGGTATAAATTAAAGAATTAGTGCTACTGGTAATGTGATAAATGCACCTGAATTGACTTTGGGTCTATGACAGGATGAAGGCTTTGAGTAGAGAAACACTGATATTTTATAAAGGATATTTACCTACAGTAAATAGAAAGAGTTAAATTAGTCTCCTCAAGGCCTCTTGGCTCATTTCACCTTGAAGCTGTCTGGTGGGTGGTATGTGTCTTTATGTGTGCAGTCCTTTTTCAAAACACCCTTGGAAGGAAGACTGATTGTAACAAGGGCTCTGAGTAAGCAGTGCTCAAGGTTTTTTTTTTTTTTTCTGAATTAAAATATCACATGTCGTCTCAAAAAAAAGTAAGAAAAAAATCCTTTACTCTCCTACTTTCCCAATGTGATTTGTCATGTCTGGTGAGAGACACAAAGAAAGAAAGAAAGAAAGAAAGAAAGAAAGAAAGAAAGAAAGAAAGAAAGAAAGAAAGAAGTCTGCATGTAACTTAATTTTAGTTTTTTTTTTTCAATAAAATGACAATCCTTTCGGCATATTGTGTTTACATGATAAGAAATATATCATTTCTCTAGGATTTCCAAGTTACATGCAACTAAATGAATGAAGTTCAGTTCACATGTCTGATAGAAAGCAAGAAAGAAAGAGAGAAAGAAAGAAACTGGACTCTGCCTACAATGCTCATGGTAATTAGTCTCACCTGTAAGGGCCCTTAAACAGGTGACGAAACATGCTCCAACACTAACAGTACAGCTCGCACTCAAGTAAGGTCAGTCTGATTACTGCACACTTTGTGGATGGGTTAGTGTCACAATTCCTCTCTCTCCATTATCCATCTGCCAGCAGGCTTTTATTTCCTTTCTGTTTTTTTTTTTTTTTTTAGCAACTTTCTTCTTGTTCTTGAGCTGAAACACAGAATGAATGCAGCTTTGTTTTTCACCTTCCTTTGCCTTTGCATATTTAGGAGCTGATGAGTGACTCTCCAAGGTCACAGCAAACATAGATTTACATAGAATTCTTTACTCTCTGGTTTAAACCAGCCCAAGAGCATAGAAAAGGGAAAGCTTTTGCCTGGATACAAGGGCACGGGTGTTTGTTTAAAATCTTTAGAAAAGAGCGAGAGAGAAAATAAGGTTAAGGCTGCACAAAAAAATAGTAACATTTATTTTGGCATCCCTTAATAATTTGTATAACACAAACCAACCACTTTCCTAATGAAGAAAAAAAAGGTTATGAAAAAGAATAAAATTAAAGGTAGGATTTGTTTTAAGTTCACAGCATGGCCTCCAAAAAAAAGGTTCTGCCTAGGGCTGGATTCTCAAAGTTCATTCCAGATAGGGCCTGAGGGAGATGAGGATGAGCATGCCACACAGGGTCAGTCGAGAAAGGATACACTGCAAGACAGCCAAACATTTGCCTGTATAGCTGAGCTGAGAGGAAAAATGGATTTGAAAAAAAAAGAGAGCAGAAGAGAGAGGTGTTACTCGTTCTGAAGCAATGTGCATATTTGTGTCCCTGGTGCTTCATGTGTTAGCACTTGTGCTACAGGCACTAGTGAGTCATACTGTACCACTGCTTGTTGAAGATGATATGGAGAATGGAGCCTTGCTAATGCAATGCCAGTACATTAAGTGTATGTATCCTGAGGGGAGTCATTCACTTTCCTCCTTTAATAACCATCACATATTTAAATGCAAAAGATTTTACTGAGCAATCTGTTCCACATATCTTATCAAATCTGCAACAGATACAAAACAAATTTGTGACACCAATCAACATCCCCATGAACTCAATAATAATAAGGAATCTTAACCAGGGGTTATCTTTTCGAGTAAATTAGTTTTTCTTTTTTTTTTTTTCTTTTTTGTTGCTTTCTGGAAAGTCACATTCTAGTTTCATGTAATCTGTCAGGGCTTACTGAGAGTTGCAGAAAGTTTGAATGGTAATGCTTAGCAACACAGGGCCAGAGGCAAACAAAATCTGCAGAACACCAATCCCTTTGCTGCATTATATCTGCCAGTTATATAAGATAAACAACTGGAAGCAACATGTACAAAAAAATACCTAAACAAATACATGTTATATTTATGGCTACTTGCAGGACAATGGATCAAAATATGGTTGTCACTTTATTAGGTCTTGTGCCTAATATTGGGTTGGACTAATAAGATAAACAACTGGAAGCAACATGTACAAAAAAATACCTAAACAAATACATGTTATATTTATGGCTACTTGCAGGACAATGGATCAAAATATGGTTGTCACTTTATTAGGTCTTGTGCCTAATATTGGGTTGGACTAATAGACGAGGCATAAGCAAGGTGCTGGAAGGTATCTTGAGGGATGTTAATCCATTATTAATATGATCATTGAGATGATGCATGTGTCGCTCTACCAGGACCACACAGCCTCCTATAATGCCAATGTTAATTAGGTAGAGAGACCCAAATAAAGTGGCAAGACTTATTAATAAAGTGGTAAGATTATTTTATTATTACGTTTAGTTGCAATACCATAGATGATGCTGCAAGTACTTTTAGAACATTCAGTAAGTCTTGTTGAGCCTTTGCAAGCTGTTAAAGTAATGACTATTTCCCATTGCACTTTCTGTCTCTCTGTGGGACTCTTCTGTTGATCTCTACACCAGTGGGGTAATAATTTCATACTGGCCATAAGCTGAAACTTCCATTAAACCAAGAAACTATGATTTGAAGTGATACATGGTTATCCCATCATTACTGAGCAGTGATATCAAACCTAAAGCAGCTCCCCAAACTGTCTGTCCTCTCAGGCAGAAATTTAGTTAGTGGATATTTTCAAATCTTACACAATTGCAAGGCCATGGTGTGTTTGCTATGTGGCCTGCCAAGCCATGACTGTTCTACTTGAGAACATTTACAGTTTTTCAAACTTTCACAAAACACTACATTGAAAAGACATTGAAAGCAAACAGGAATCAGTTCCTCTAAGCCTCACTGGATACCCAGCACTCCGGAGGCTATCAGCTTCTTACACTGATCGTTCACAAATGGTCCTCAGTCTTAACCAACAACCTCATCTGCAGAGCAGTAGTGCGTTCATGTGCTTGGAGACACATCCCTTTGGGGAGGATTCACTATTCATCTGACGTGGCTATTCCATATCGCATAATTCATTTTAAATGTAATGGCTTATTCTGTCCTATATGCCTGATTGAACAGTGCTTCCTAAGAATGGAGAAACGTTAGCAGAACCATTAGAAGGCCATAGCTGAACCAGTAATGGCAACACAATGGACTGGAAATGTGTTATTGGTGCTGCTCATATTGGTTCATAGTATTGTGAATGAGGTGCAGTACATAGAAGTACAGCACAGAACAGAACCACTCAGCAGCCACTCCATTGTCAACACTAACATGAAAATTGAGCAAATCCACTAATAGGGCTCTTGCATTAAAATGAATAAAGAAATGTTTCCTTTAAAATATTAATAGTGTGATATAATACTTTTTTTAACACTGTCTAAAGCTCTGGGGATTAAAAAAAAGCGCTTATTAAAAAAACATGTCTAATTTTAAGATACTGTTATTTTATCTTTCATGTTTTATGTATGACTGATTCTGAGTAACTGCTTTTCGGATGGCTCCCTTGGAAACACTAGGACAGACTAATTTAAGACCAGATATTCAAAAGAGATGTGAGCTTTGTAAGGGCAGTTGCAGTGATTTTCTTCGCCTCATTCTTGCCTTGAGAAAAAAGTTGTGTCTGTGAATGAAATTTAAAATTGGAGTTGAGGGAGTAAAACACTGTTGCTCATTTCTTTTAATCGAAAACGTTTTTTCCTCAGCTCTGGAAGAGGAGTTTTGAATAATTTTGCATGTTCGCCTACACATGAAAATACAACCAAAAAAAATAGCATTTTCCTTAAAAAGATATTATATGTGAATATTAATAAAATAATTGTGTAATAATGCTAATTAATATGAACGTTCAACAATAAGCACATTTTGGTAGGATAATGTTTTTGTTGTAGAATCGTAAAGGGAGATCTATCAGAATCCCATTTTGGTATATTTTTCAGACAGCTTTGGTTTTCTGTTTAAAAACAGCTACCGTGCCTTGACTCTTGATCACAGGGAGATTAAACACTTTGGAGAACTAAACATAAATCTGTCAGAACCTGGGGGCACAAATGTGATCATATCATCGGTCTTCAATCTTATCATTGTCCTGGAGAGCATTCAAACCTTCTTGTGAGATGTATTTTTCAACCTGCCTGTACAAATGGGAGTGTTAGGTGTAGCTTACTGTATATTTAATCGAATAGGCACAAGCACTTATGTTGAATGGGTGTGTTTATAAGTGCATGGGATTGTATTAAGGGACTATTATAGAAAAAGATTGAATAAAAGAAAGTGAAAATCTTCTAACTCTAGAATATGACTCGATGTCCTATCTAAGTATTATTTATTAACTGCTTATAAATTATCATTATGGCATCTTGTGTTCCACTAATCTACTACTGAAAAATTATGTATTACTAGACTGTTAAACAACCTACAAATTATACAGAGTCCAACTCAAAGTAACATAGACCTTAATGAACTGCAGCACGCTTTTAAAGTTACAACACATTAGGACAATTTTACCTTTGTTTCCTTTTCTGAAACTTTCCTGATAGGTTTTTTAAATACCCAATTAAAAAAATCACCTCATGGCTGGAACCCACATCAGAATGATTGAAGATCAAGTGGCCGAACCAAAGCAGATGTCACTAAGCTGCTAGACTCTGGAGTCAAGCTTAGTCATGGAAGACTCCACCTGGATTTTTCAGGCACCTGACAACTAGGGGTCACCGAAGACCAAAACACAATGAGGTGATGCCAACTAAAGGGCTCTCCCCGGAGGTCCCCAGCCAAGACTGGCAATCCAAGGAGTTTAACAGGATCAGCAACAACTAAAAAAACAGGGACCAAATTGCTTCAAAGGAAAGGATGAAACACAGTACAGTATTGAAAAGAACAGAATGTGATTAATGTGAACTGCTTTTCCTTTCATCTACCTATTAATCATCATGACTGCCAAGGTCCAGTCTCCCAGGAGTTAAGGAATCAAACAGTGTTCCACTAGTTCCAAATGACATGCTGCAGCTGTGCCCCTGACAGCAGAATTAATGTGTACACATTTGAAAATGCTAACAATAAGAGTCATGCAACCGTACAGTACACTGTACTTAGCAACATTTATCTGTCATTTGTAGAAAACAACAACAACAACATTTTATTTATATAGCACCTTTCATAGCACGTATCCCAAGGCAAATTACAATATTTAAACAAACAAAAAGAATAGGTACAGTTAGGTACAGTTACAAAACAGTTAAAGGTACAGTTAAAAACCAGTTTAAAATAGTAAGTCTTTGAAGAAGTTTTTAAAAACTACAGGCTGAACTTTTAATATAATTTAGCATGGAGTTACAAAGTCTGGGTGCATAAACAGAAAAAGCCCTGTCATCCTGAGTGTGCAGTCTGGAGCTGGGGACAACCAACAGACCAGCCTCAGAGGAATGCAGGTTGCAAACAGGGACACTGGGGGTAAGCAGGTTAGCAATATATGAAGGAGGAGTGCCATTTGGAGCTTTATAGGTTAGCATTGCAATTTTAAAATCAATTCTAAAGTTAACAGGCAACCAATGGAGTTGACATATTACAAGTGAAATATGATCACACGATTTTTGATCTTGATAGGATATGAGCAGCAGCATTCTGGGCATATTGGAGCCTTCTAAGAGTATTATTAGGAAAGACACAGAACAAAGTGTTGCAGTAATCCAATCAAGCTGATGAGTGCATGAACTAATCTTTCTGCACCTACTGATGACTGGCAATATTGCGGAGGTGAAAAAAGGCTGTCCTAACAATACTGCGTACGTGAGGTTCAAAGGTTAAGGAGGAATCCATAATAACACCCAAGTTCCTAATAATAGAACTGACTTTAATATCAGAACCATCTAATGACAGCGAGGAGAACATAGCTATGCAAATGGTTCACAGATCCCGGGAACAAAATTTCACATTTGTCAGAATTTAACTGAAGGAAATTATCATGCATCCATCTTTTTATATCAGCAATACAGATACCGATATACAGTATTAAAATACTCATCTTTATTTAAAGTGAACACCCTTTAGTGTTTGCAATAAACAAATGACTTAGAATTGCTGTCTCTTGTGTTATTTGTATTGCTGAAATATATTTTTCAACATTATAATGATTTTTCACAAAAACCAAACAAATTATTTATCAGATCTTTGATGTGAATTGGCAAAAGGCAAAAGCACACCATGAAAACTTCCTGCATTTGTGTCCAAATGTAATGCACTGTCTACATTGTTGGTATAGATTGTCTGTTCCTACACAACTCCTAGCATTTTATATTTATATTGGACTATGTGTCCCATATTGCTAATTGTGCTAAAAAAGTAATCCATGTTTCTTCAACTCACTTTGGGTCAGTATGTGTTGCTCCCTGAGCCTGTTTATTACTGCTGAGACTGAAGAGTTTGGAACCAGAAGTGCTGATATAGATTAAAGACCAGAGTTGCTGAAATACGCTCATAATTGTTTTTCCTGCGGCACTTTGTTCTTTATTTTTGTATTAGATTTTTTTGTTGTTGTTATTACTAGAAGATAGAATATGGTGGCTTGGAACCTGCATGCTCACTTAGAAAAAAATATGAAATTCTCTACTATACTGCAATGTGTTAAATGAATGTAGAGAATGTGTTAAATGAATGTAAAGAACCCAGGCCCTGCAGTGAAACGTGTTGTTGCAAAACAAACTGACACTGAATGCACTTCAAAATACAAGCACTTCAGCTATACCTTGCTACACTGTAGTCAACATTTTCTAATATACTAAATATACTCACCACAAACATTTTTTGATGAGAAAAAACAGCATGAAATGTCAATACTTTGATGCCCTCTTTGCGTTCCCAGATTAAAACAGTAATGCAAAAACGCTTTGACCACATCAACACATTAGACCTAATCGGCTGATTTTCAAACTGTTAAGAAACAGTTGAGTGGAACATATTGGTGTCTATTTTAACTCTATGACTCAAGGAAACAGAATATTCCGTGCATTATAATTAGTGCAAGGTGAAGACAGGTATCCCATACCTAAGACATTCACGTCTCAGAACATATATTTTTAAAAATCTGTTGCTATGGAGACAGAGTTCCAATTGGTAAATTAGGTTCTTGTGACCACAGCCTGAAATTTGTGTAAGCCTGGTGCTTTCAAAAAGTTTTTTTTTTTTTTTTTTTTTCTATTAAGATAAAACCAGCACCACATGCAGAGTCTCCTTCTGTCTGCCACTGTGCTGCAGAGCAGTAGTGCCTTGCTAGACACAGACAGAACGCTACCTGGGATCCAAGAAGCAACACATTTCAACACTATCACCTCTAGATTTGTAAAGCAGTTGTAAAGTCAGACCAGCTTATCCAATTGTGATTAAACTTGGTAAGGACACTAGAGCAAGTGCAACACTGATATTCTTCCCCAATTCATCCTTGAAGAGTCTTGTCAGAAGCATGTTTATAGATTACATTTAGTAATAGATTATAGAAAACAAGAAAAATATCTGAGCAGAAATGAAAACAGAGAATCATACAGATCAGAATTAACAAAGGTAATATATTAAACATTATGAAAATGTAAATAAAATAAAGCATTCCTAGAACTGATCCAGTTCACACCATTAGTAGGAGTGAACAATTCCAGCTCCACATATAAAAGGAGTCATGTCTCATTCTTTACTTTTTAATTTAATCCCTGCTGAGCTTATTGGTGTTGGTTGTGATAATAATACACTTTGAAGTTTGCAAAGTTTTTATTCTCCTTTTGAAGTCAAAATTATCAATATCTAATACATATTAGTTTGTAACAAGAGACACATTCCGCTAAATTTGCCTTAACTTTCTCAGTTATCTTTAACAATCTATTTAAAGTTAATCTCTGTTCAAATTTCTAATTATAATTTGTGCATCTTCCCTTAATCCATGAATCAGCATTGTTTTCTCTGAAACTTCATCATATCAACTCATTGTTTTTTAATTGAATCTAATAAAGGAAACAGCATATATTTGTAAACATTAAAGATTTAAAATAAATCTTTGTACTTTAAAAAAAATGATCGCAGACACATCTAAGAGTAAAATGTTTTAATTTAATATATCAGTAAAATGATTGTTTTTGTTAGTTGGGTAGAAAGATATGCAAGATGAATTCATAATCAAGTAGATTGAAAAAGTAAAAGAGAAAGTTAGGGAAGCAGGAGATCACTGCAAATTGATCAATTACGATCTCAAATTTAGCAATCCCTTTTTAATCAAAAGGACACATTTTGATCCAAATGAGAACAGAAACTGTGTGTATTGCTGATAAATTAACACATGAAAAGTAACCTCAAACGTCTCTCAATATGCAAAACATACAAAAATGTTTTTAAAAGCATGCCATATTTTTACAAGTGCTGTAGTTGAATCATCCTGACATTTCCTTGGGGAGCACACTACAGCACTGAGCCCCGATCTGTTGCTGGTTCAGTATAATGAAGTGTTATGCTAATTGCTGTAGCTGGGAGTGTGAAGTTGGGGATGTTTGGTTAGTAATATGCGGATAAGTGCTCTTGTTTGTTCTGTACTGAAGCTTCGTGCAGCTCTCCTGCGTAGGATGAGGCCAAAGGGCCACAATGTTTTCAGCAAATCACTGTTATTTGTAATTAAGTTAGGTTTGCAATTTTAATTGGAAACTCACTGGCTTTCTATATATTGTGCTGTGCTTAAAGACTAGAGAGTGGGAATATGGAGGGGGCTAAAATTTGTGGAATTGAAAACAATTGTATTTGACTTTCCTCACAAGATACGTTACTGCAGTTACAACATTTGGCCACTGGGTGGCAGTGTGTGTTATAAAACCTTCCCATTAAAAAATAAACACATTTTATACACATCCTTACAAAGAACCCATAGCTTATTTGAATACTGAAGCAGTCACATTCCATTTAGGATGTTTTAATGGGATGCTATTAAAAGTATTTTTATTGGCTTAATGCAAAGCCAATTCCAATTCCCAAGATGAGCATGCATTGCGCTCTAAGATAGCGGTACATTAACATGTATTAATCCAGTATCAAACTTTTTTTGGTTCATAATAGCAATAACAACCTCCACAGCAGACATAGCCTACTAAATAATGGGTCTTTCGTTAAGTGCCATAGCCAAACATTGGCTTAGGACTCTTTACAGTCACTGCTGTCAGTCATGAAACAGGTAATGCCCACTATTTCATATAACACAATTGCAGTAATGTGCCACGACTACTCAGTCCTGGGAAGTCACCAAATTCTA
This sequence comes from Polyodon spathula, assembly GCF_017654505.1. NCBI lineage: Eukaryota > Metazoa > Chordata > Actinopteri > Acipenseriformes > Polyodontidae > Polyodon > Polyodon spathula. Next base: position 9,528,500 of record NC_054556.1, on the reverse strand, counting down.
CAGAATTAGCAAACTTAACACACTCAGTACTAGGATCTGAGAGCCAGTAGATTCAACCCAGAGGATTTAGTACTGTGGATCTGAAAGGCAATGAATAAACCACACTGTGTTTAATGCCTGTAGCTATAATGCAACTAAAACAGTAGTGGGGTTCTGTTGCATTATTGCATCAAGAACAATTTGACTCCTACAGTGCACTGAAGCCAGAGATGGTCATCATAGTGCTGATTGATATTCTGCTGCAGGGAGCAGTGCATTTAATCCCATCCATCTATGTTTTAAAAAATAGCTACAAAGCTAAAGCAACCCCCATCATGGGATTGCTATAAATAGAATCCTAGATGACAGCACAAAGCGGGCAGATCTTAATAAGGGATAGAGAGAAGAGCATCTGATTATGCCACATTACACCTGTGGGTACTTTTAATATGTCTTTTATATATTAATTGTCAGAGCCGTGCATGCTGAATTGCTATGCGTTCGGCTGACTGAGAAATATTCCACTGTTATGTTAAAATACATGCTCTGAGCCCTTTGAATAGAGCTGATATTGTTTTTTTGCATCTCAATTGGTTTCTTGCTACCTCTTTAAAATATCCTACTTGTAGGTGTATGCAGCTGCTTGCCTCTCCTCCTCTTAAACTAAAGGTCACTGATATATTCCTAACAGGGATAAACCAGAACATGCATTTGCATTTATAAGCACCAAAACATGACCTGCGGGGGAATTGTTGTGCACTGTTTCTGGTGTTGAGGGATAACCCACACCAACTCCAGTAAAACATGCTTCAGTACAGTGTGTGGGTATATGAGTGTATCCTTATAGTTGAGGCGATCTGTATAACTTTCAGTATTTTGAATTCAAAACCAAAACTATAACTTAAAAAAAAAAAAACTTTAAATCAACAAGATCAAGCTGTTTATTTTGCAGACTGACTGCTTTACATATTTTTTGCCCCTTGTACCCCTGTAAATCTTTTTTTTTATTTTTGCAATTTTCCCACAGTTATACTGGACTATGCTTTTACCACAGTTTACCATGGGTTACCATGTTTGGTTTTGTTTTTAATATGCTTTGCTGTACATCTATGGGCTTTATAATGTTTACCTATTCTTTGCCATGCTTTTACATTTCTGTGACGTCCCATTTTGATCTGTGATAGATTAATTATAAGAATCTTCTAACTAACAGTGGCTGTGGTGCTTTGAAGAGAAGGGGAGAGTGGGGCAGATATATTGTTGATTAAAGAATCCACAATTTGTGCTACAAATCCACAGAAAACTGTTGGTTCATCAACAAAACGACAGGCAGAGCAATTCTACAGAAAAGTGAATACCATTTTATTATGCAATAATCATTTCAACAATTAGTTGTTTATCCCTTATTTATTGCACTTTGCAATGCTTTTTTTATGGTAATCTTTTATAAGGTATTTGAGTCCCCAAATAGATATGCACATATAAATATTCTTTTGAGAACAAAAATAATGCCTCTCTTTTATCCCTGCAGTCACAACAATCAAACAGATTTCCATTCTTGCATGATACAAGTTAGTATAGTGCTGGGTACCCTTGACAGGATCAACATAATAAGTAACTCTCACAGTTAGGGCATTTAAGGTGTTATAGATGAAATCACTACCTCTTGCATGTATAGCTCCTTCCCATACTGCACACAGAGAACAGAGAAGTATTCAAGTTGGAGAAGATCAATTTGCAGGCTGGAGAGCGGGAGAGGGAGTAGGACAGAAGTGTGAGGGTTTGGTGGAGGCAACTGTATTTAGAAGTGTGTCTGATACTAACCTGCACGGAGAAAGACAAAATGAAACTTGATGCAACTTCTGAACATTGGCCTACATGCATCTTTGCCTGCAAATCATTTAGCTGGTGTTAACTAACTATTAAAAAAAAAAAAAACCTGCTTGCTGTAGGATCTCAGTATGTTTACTCTTTGCTGTGTTCCCTAATACAGTTACAACATATTCTTATTCAGTAATAAACTACCAAAACAAACACCAATTTAGCACTGCAATAAAAGCTTTCTAATATTAGCAGAATGTATGTCTCCATATTTTGGGGCCTCGTGGACTGTAAACCAGGTCTGTTATTAGTGTTACTCGACCCCTGGTACAAGGAACCCAGCGCCTGTCACATGCCTCTGACAGGAGTCTGTGAAGAGCTGGGACACTATTGCACACATATTCTGCCGTTCCAGTCCTGACACCCACACTCCATGCTCAGGAGGAGAGGCAATCAACGATACCCTTGAGGGAAAACACATCGTTTTATGTGCCAATTTACTGAGGAGCTGCTAATAGAGTAACCAGCGGCACTACAAATGGCTTAATCAGAGCTCATTTTCCACGGCTCAGTGCCATAGAAAAGCCAGTTTCTGATGTCAGACAAGCATAGACTGCAAACCACATCTGCCCACTAAGTTTAACACAGCCAAGCAAAATTACTGACTCAATTAATTCAGAATACATATATTTATTTTTAAAAATAAAATCTATTGCCATTTTGTTTCTCAGTTGGTTGTGCCCACAACTTAATTGTTTTATCTTTATTTCCAATTGTTGTATACATTTTAACTCTTTGGTTCTTGAAAATGTACTCAATCCAAAAAAAAAAAAAAAAAAAAACTACCTTCCCTTCATTGTTTACAACTACTCCCCCAGCCCAAACTGCACGCAGAAAACAGCTATGTTTCTGGCTACAGTACTGCAGGTTGAGGTAATTGTATTCAGATGTTATTTTGGCAAGCAAAGCAGTTCTGGAATCCTGAGCTAAAATTTCAAGAAACAGGAGTAGTGTAGCCTTATAATTTTACAGAGAATTTGTGATTTCATTTATGGATAATATATGGATAAGATCTGATTTGCTGATGGATAGTATATGTTTTTTTAATACTTTGTTTTAGTGTTGTCGCCCATACTGCTTTTCACACATTTTCACAAGCTTCCCCTGTCAACATTTCCAATTACCAATTCACGTGAGACAAACCACTCATGTAAACTGGCCCATTATTAGCAAACAAGATAGGAACTTATTTGTTTAGTTTTTTTTTTTCTTTTTACCCATTATTTCAGTGATTCACCACACAGCTGGGTCAATGGATTAATAGATCTAGCTGAGAGAATTGTACATGTCCTGAACACAAATCAGATGTTTTCAGTTTGCACAGGTAAAAGATGTATTGGATTACAGAGGTATCAGAAATTGAAAAATAACTGGCTAGGAACGTACTCATGAATTTTCATGTGAAGTTTGCAATACAGTTATTAAAGCCTATTATTACATACCTATTAAAGCATGAACAGGACAGAAGGAAAATCTTAACACCCTATGTGGCAGAGCAGAGCTCTGCCCTTTATAAATTGGCAGTTATGGGGTTAAATTCCCCTACCTGCCTGGGTTTATTGTGTTCAGGTGGCTGGGGTTGATTAGAGTAATTAACGATCAATCAGCACCCAGCCACCTGACATAAAAGGAGGCCTCAGCTTCCCATTAGAGGAGGGAGCTGAGGAAGCAAGCAAGCAAGCAAGCAAGCAAGCAGACAGACGGTTGTACTTGCTGTTTTTTGGTTTAGTGTTTTTTTTTAATTTTCTATTCCAGTGAAGGCATTGCCCAGCCTGGAAACCTTTATTTTTGTAAGATTTGCTTTGTGTTTTGTTATTTGTGTTTAAATATCTTTGTTTTTGCCCTTGTGCCCTTTTATTTTGTGTTTATTTGTAATAAAAGTATTGTTTTTTTTTTAATAGCAGTCTGTCTCTGGGCCTCTATCCACTTGTCAAACTGTCACACCCTCCCTAAATGAACAAACACTGTGACTTGTGTAATCCTGGAAGAAAGATAAGTCTGTGCCACAGTAAATTAAGTTTAGGGCCAGCCTAAGCAAGCCCCACACCCTGATTTGAAGCAGCAGCTGTCAGACAAAGGCAATGTAATTATTGAGCTCTTGCCTTTTATTTCTTTTGTGCTTGGAACAAATTGCTGATGTAAATGTCACAGTAATAAATTGTGTGTGTGTGTTTCTTTTTTTTTCCCACTGGAAACCTTCCACCAATAACACTTTATCCTGCATCTAATTTTCACCTCTAATTTTAGGCTGTCAGGCACCCTCTTGTCACAACTATTTCAAACAAGACCACCCAGCGGTGAATGCCTTCAGGAAACAATTATAAGAGGAAAGTTAAGGCAGCATTTGTTCAAGAAACAAGACAGAGCTGGGGAGGGGGGGGTTGGCTAGTCATGAGGGACAAAATATTAGAAAAGCTGCCCTAATACTACCAGTAGAGTCTAGGGCCCCCAGGATATTATTGTTTTGACGTTGCAGAGAAATCTTTAGGGATTGTGGGAGGGTAGTGGGTGGAGCTTTTGGGAAGGACCAGAAATGATAGCACACAGGAGGCGGAAATGGAGATTAGTCCTTAGAGCCCTCTACCATCAATGGTATCAGGGCAGGGTTTTATTTTACAAAAACAAAAAAAATAGAACAGTCCAGTATTGCAAAAAATAAACAAGAAAACCACCTGGAATACCAGCAATGGTAAACTCAGGTTTGAAATAAAAAGAGTAAACAAAAATGTCACAGTTACAAAATAAATAACAACAACGGAAGCACTGGGTTTCGTTGTGGTACTGCGGTGGGTTTCCTCTCACCGCTTCTTAGCTCCCTTTCACAGATTAATGGCCAGTCCTTGGTTCCTCACTCCGGTAATCCAACAGTGTCCAAGGTTTTCAAGCTTCTGTGAATAACAGCAGTGAATGAAAGCAACACAACAAGCACAGCATGTGTTTTCAGTTCAGCCCAGGGAGAGCAAATGGCAAAACCATACTGCTTAAATACTGCCAAGTCCCACCCCTGCAATCAGCACGCTGCCCCACGTCAGCCAATCAACGAGAACAGCACAGCTGATTGCAATGATGGGACCCGACGGCCGCATGGTTCTACCTTGGGCCAAGATGGCTGCCTGACCCGGAACTTCCTGCATGGTCAGAGTTCAGCCTCCTGATCCAATCACGGTCAACCCTACACAGCGCTGGCGGTGGTCGGGAGGGCAAATTACGACAGGGACCCCTTCCAGTCCTGTCACAGGATATATAACCATTACCTCCTTCATGGCACCTGGTGTTTGAATAAGTAGTTTATGAGACTGCTTCTCGGTAAACAGTAGTGATTTGTACAATTTGGATAGCACCAGCCAGCCAACCAACCACCAGGTTGATTACTTCAGGGCTCATTAAGTGCAGAGGAAGATAGCAGTCAGCCGAGTGGACAAAATATGAAATGGAGTAAAGATTTTAGGTAATGTATGTCAAACAAATGAACTTTTTGATTGTGGCACTGTGTGCTATGCAAAATTCAATGGAAGTGAATGTAAGAATGAGCCGGTGGATGCAATAACAGAACTTTGACACCCTTTCAAAGTGTGTCCTGGCGGCAATGTTGCACATCAAGTCAGTGACCTAATGCAGTTCTTCAGAGTGTCTCAGGCATTTCAATGAGGGTTAGGAGGTATCAAACATAACGTGGGAAGTTCTGGGCAAGGAGGTCCTATCTCCTGTTTTAGAAATGCCCAGTCAATTGGAAGTTAAATAGACCACAGAAATAGTGACTGAGTGATTGGCCTTTAGAATTTTGAAGATGATCTTACTTATACAGCTCTTGTTGTTAAATACCCATCTACTCTTTTGCTTTCCTCTGAGGAAATCACATCCAGTTACTGTAAGGTATCTGGAATAGACACACAGGGTTAAAGGATAGAAATACTGTTCTTGTGAAGTCTCTTCCTATTAAAGTACGAACGGAGCAGAAGTCATAGGTTACACCAGCTGCAAGGAAACAAACACTGACTTGGGTAATCCTGGCAGAAGGATCATTCTGTGCATCTACTAATTAAGCCCAGGGACCACCTAAACAATCCCCAAAGCCTGATTTGAAACAACAGATATAAGGAAACAAAGGTATGTTTTCATGGGATGCTGTAGGCATTGGATGTTCAGCAAAGTATATTTTGTACTCCAAATTTAGCCTGGTACTGTCTTAACAGAGAAATATGATTTGTTGTTTCTTGTTCAGTAGAAACCATTGCTTCCTTTTAGCAATACATGCAAGAGTTCCACACAAGGAGATCCAATCTGTAGTACAGGGTTATCACAATAGAAAATGGACTAACTAACACAAATAGCACAGTACCTGACAGTCGCTTTGGAATGAACATGTCAGTAATAATCACTGAGGAAGCTATGGGAGAAAAACAGTTAAACCAGAAATGGAACTACATGTATTACTGAATAATGGGTGTTTATGCATCTATTTCAGGACATTAAGACACTTTCCCTCAGACAGTGAGATTTTAGCTGCCTCTTAGGAATTGAATACGAGTAGATAATGTTTTCAAAGAAACTATGCTTCTTGTCTAGGTTAGACAGACCAATTAGGGAGAAAAATGACAAAGCTGGAAATTTCCAACAAACTGAAAACAGGAGGTATGATTTGTAATTTAAATGAGTTCGCTGTTTTCTCCCTTCTGTGTGTGAAGTTTAATGCCAAGCGTGTGCTCACCTTTAGTGGTCCATTGCTCAGGGGAAAGGTTGGAACAATGCAATTTCTTCATTATTATTATCACTGTTATTAATACTATTATTTTAAAAAAGACAAGTATGTATACAAATCTTAACAGATGAGCGATCCATAATATTGTACTACTTATGACAGTATTTTAATATTTTCTATGATTTATAAAGTAGAATTCCATTGCCTCATCTACAGCAGATGGCAACTACTGGCACTTGATGTTGAAAAAATGACTTGTGTACTGTGAGGCATACATCATTAACTGAATCACTGTCGGGGGGAAAAAGCCAACTCATTCTTATTAGAAATGTTATCGTTTTCTCTATTAATATTTTCAGTAACATATTTCCGCTGCATCAGTATATTCAACAGAATTTTTAATAACAAAGCCCCGAACATGACAGTTGCAGAATTTTGATATATAAAATATGACAATGCCCTGGACTTTAAGAAATCTTGTCATGGCCATTGTGTGGCTATAGTCACAAGCAGTCAAATCACTGCTGCGCAACAAAGTTTGTGGTCTCTTTCCATCAGCATTCTACAGATTGATATGTTTTGGCAATAGTGATCCATGATTAGCAATAGCAGAACTTGTCAAAAGTGAAAATTTGTTTTTTACGCATCTATAACTCTTTTATGCAAGAACTGATCACTGTTTCCTTAGAATACTCTTAGAGTATTTTGCCTTTAAGCAAAAACATTGCAACAAATGTACTCCAGGATATAATTTCATCACTGATTCGTTATACCTAATGTGTGTATAATGTGTATTTATTCTTCAGTCTGCCTTTGAACTAGCATTCTATCCCTAGACTGTGTAGACAATGGGCTACAATGAATGAGTAATAGGCTTTTTACTTGTTTATTATTCGTACTGGGAAAAACTGGATAATAGTAAGAGATACTCATATGATCCAAGTACTCAGCACACCCTACTATATTAGTTCTTACCTGTTTTATTCCAGTTCTTCTAAATTTCTGAAGTGAGGTGTGCCACTAAAAGTGTGCAATGTCCTTTCCCTATAAAAGTGTAATATGCATGCATGGAACACAATTGCACACCCTTCGTGGTAATATCTAAAACAGTTTTTCTTTAGAAATGCAGCTTCAAGACGTGGTTGAAAAAGTATATTTTTATTGGAATCATAGGTAGCCTGATAAATAACAATCTAAGCAAAAACAACAATAGAGAATACATAAAACAGGGTATTAAATAGGCAAGAAATGAAATGGGAGAATCTTTACAGCTTGCTATTTCATACTTATGTAACAGGCAAGATTCATTATTTCCAAGCATTTCATCAGTGCAGCTGGAAATTATTCCTCAATTAACAAAAAATAATAATTATAGCATATCAGCAAGTGTTAAAGTTAATGATAGGGAACACACAAGAAAGCCAGATATAGGCAACATTACTTATTTTATTTATAGCTATAGAGATAATGAATATGTCTTTGACAGAAAAAAAGTATTTACATTCACATTGAAAAGAAGTTTACGTTTTTTATCTGTAGCACAAAAGGGAAAACTGTAGCTCTATTTATAACATTTTCTGTCGAATACCAAACTGAATGAGCATGCATTGGTTGTTTTTTAAGGGCTTTGTTTTTAAATTGTGTCACTAGAAACCGTATCGCCATAAACTAAAATCCGTCCAGATTCCCTTATAGAGAAAGTTTATCCTCTGCAAGGGAAATGACTTTAACCAAATTGCACTTCACAATAAAGAAATATTGGGCTTTGCAAATTTCATTTCCTGTTTTTTTTTTGTTTCTAAAGTTGATAATTCCATACTTTTTCACATACATGTTTAGCTTCATAGTGTTTTAATGTTATTTTGATAATATATAAGCCATAGGAGGGAAATGGCCAATGCAGTTCTCCCAGTGGACGACCAAGATTCAATCCAGTGAGCACCTGATTGCATTACTTTACCGCATGAGGCCCTGGCAAACGATATTCCATGGTACATTTGTAACAGTGGCACCCACCTTTAACAGCTCTTTCACTACCGTAACTCCTGTAAGTGCTCCATGGAAAGTCCACTGCATTGCATTGCCATTGAAGATAAAGGAACTCTCAAACATGAAAAGTCATGCTGCCATGTATTTAAACAGAAATACAAGACCCTTCTATCATATGACAAGCATCCTTAAGGTAAAGGGATATGATGATAATTAAACCACATCTGAACTGGAAGATAATTCTTTATGTATCTATACTTGCTTGACCAGGCATATCCAATCCCCAACGTTGACAGCAGTGAAATAAGGAGTCATGCTTAAAGAGATTAAAGTGATCGGATTAAGCTGTTCCCATTCCTGTCTACTGAGATCAATCCATTGAAATGCCCTGTTGCAGGCCAGAAAAGTGAGATGAAAAAGATCGGAATCTCTTGGAGTCCAATTCCATAAATATACATAAGAGGACCGGGCATATATATATATATATATATATATATATATATATATATATATATATATATATATATATATATACAGTACTGTGCAAAAGTTTTAGGCAGGTGTGAAAAAATGCTGTAACATAAGAATGCTTTCAAAAATAGACATGTTAATAGTTTATATTTATCAATTAACAAAATGCAAAGTGAGTGAACAGAAGAAAAATCTACATCAAATCAATATTTGGTGTGACCACTCTTTGCCTTCAAAACAGCATCAATTCTTCTAGGTACACTTGCACAACGTCAGGGATTTTGTATGCATATAGTCAGGTGTATGATTAAACAATTATACCAAATAGGTGCTAATGATCACCAATTCAATATGTAGGTTGAAACACAATCATTAACTGAAACAGAAACAGCTGTGTAGGAGTTATAAAACTGGGTGAGGAACAGCCAAACTCAGCTAACAAGGTGAGGTTGCTGAAGACAGTTTACTGTCAAAAGTCATACACCATGGTAAGACTGAGCACAGCAACAAGACACAAGGTAGTTATACTGCATCAGCAAGGTCCCTCCCAGGCAGAAATTTCAAGGCAGACAGGGGTTTCCAGATGTGCTGTCCAAGCTCTTTTCAAGAAACACAAAGAAATGGGCAACGTTGAGGACCGTAGACGCATTGATCGGCCAAGGAAACTTACTGCAGCAGATCAAAAACACATCATGCTTCCCTTCGCAATCGGATGTCCAGCAATGCCATCAGCTCAGAATTGGCAGAAAACAGTTGGACCCTGGTACACCCATCTACTGTCCGGAGAAGTCTAGTCAGAAGTGACCTTCATGGAAGACTTGCGGCCAAAAAGCCATACCTCCAACGTGGAAACAAGGCCAAGCATGAAAACACAGGAACTGGGCTGCAGAAAAATGGCAGCAGGTGCTCTGGACTGATGAGTCAAAATTTGAAATATTTGGCTGTAGCAGAAGACAGTTTGCACAACGAAGGGCTGGAGAGAGGTACACAAATGAGTGTCTGCAGGAAACAGTGAAGCATGGTGGAGGTTCCTTGCAAGTTTGGGGCTGCATTTCTGCAAATGGAGTTGGGGATTTGGTCAGAATTAATGGTCTCCTCAATGCTGAGAAGTACAGGCAGATACCGCAATACCATCAGGGAGGCATCTGATTGGCCCCAAATTTATTCTGCAGCATGACACTGACCCCAAACGAAAGTCATTAAGAATTATCTTCAGCGTAAAGAAGAACAAGGAGTCCTGGAAGTGATGGTATGGCACCCACAGAGCCCTGATCTCAACATCATCAAGTCTATCTGGGGTTACATGAAGAGAGAGAAGCAACTGAGGCTGCCTAAATCCACAGAAGAACTGTGGTTAGTTCTCCAAGATGTTTGGGCCAACCTACCTGCCGAGTTCCTTCAAAAACTGTGTGCAAGTGTACCCAGAAGAATTGTTGCTGTTTTGAATGCAAAGGGTGTTCACACTAAATATTGATCTGATGTAGATTTTTCTTCTGTTCACTCACTTTGCATTTTGTTAATTGATAAATATAAACTATTAACATGTCTATTTTTGAAAGCATTCTTACTTTACAGCATTTTTTCACACCTGCCTAAAACTTTTGCACAATACTGTATATATATATATATATATATATATATATATATATATATATATATATATATATATATATATATATATATATAATAATCCCTTTTGATTTGATTAACATATCTTTAAAGTGTTACTTCGATCCAAATTTAAACAGGAGTTTATTGCATGGATTTATAATTTCCAAAAATACCATTTTACTGAAAAAGAAAAGTTAATTGAATGTAACACTTAATCTGTGTTTAAGGTCAGAAGCTGAAAAAAGGTGACATCTTTGTTAAGAATTCAGATCTTTGGTTTCCTACACATCTGGTTGCTGTATGCAGGCCTTATTATTCTGCAGCAGATGTGCACGTTGCTGAACAAGATGTTCAGTAATCGAGACACATGCAGTATGATTGTTTGTTGCAACTGAACTGAATTTCGGGCTAATTGGCCTGTGCAATAATTGGAGCCTTTTGTGATCTGGACCACAATCACAGATGGATTCATGATTTCTGATTAAAGATAATATACTATCACAGAGATGCTGTAACTGTAGCGTGTTGTACTGCCAATATCTCAATATGCCCACCATTGTTTCAGAAGACAGCTTTCATTCTGTCTATTAAAACTGTCAGCATGCAGCATTTTAACAGGGGCACTTAACACCTCTCTTGATGGCAGAATGTAACAGGGTTAAGTTTTCTTTGTACTTCATTTTTTTTCTATTTAAAATTGTTGTTCATTTTTTTCATTGCACTTTGATTATTTTACATTGGTATGTTTTGAAAGCGCATACTAATTTCTGTAAGGAAATCGCAGTGCAGTTAACCAATTAGTTAAATTGTGTGTAGCAGGGTGCATTACAAAGCTTGACTACGAAGAACGAGAGAGCTTGGAGGCTGTTCAAGATGACGAGCAGCCCGTGTGAGCTTGGATGTCGTGCTGGGAGTAAGATTGGCGGTACAGGTTTTGATAAACTGCTACTTTGCATGTAAAATGAGGTGAGCTGTATGTGAATTTTGTAAATTGTAGCGTATACTGTACTTACAGTGGTGTGTATCCACATATAACAATTATAGCTCATGTGTTACAGCTGCTGCTACATTCTTAACCTGTCATTGGCTCTGGCTGTGGTGAGAGGGGTAGGAGGAGATCTAGAATGTTGAGCCTGTAAATTGAAAATCCATTTCCTTTCTTTGTCAGCTGTGAGATTAGAATGCATGGAAATGATAACCACCTTACAAACTACACTCAAACCTTATATACACTACAACTGCATAGATACTAGAAAAGATGATTTCATTAGAAACTGTTATTTCATTAGATCTAATAAAAAAATATTATTATAACAATATTCTGCCTAGCATGCATTCATATGATAGGTGGCTCTGTACAGTATATCTTCATTGTGGATATATTAGGCTGTCGTAGTGACTCTGAGCCCAGCTGAGGATGTGGTGTGCTGGGTAGCCAGTGTCTGAGAGGATTACCCAGCTCCTGCTCGAGGTTCATCTTACTACTCCATGCATCAAACTGACAGACAGCTACTGGGAACTGAATCGTCAGCACTGTATGCATATACTGGATGTTTGTTTTAAACGCATGTGCTCACAGTACCACCAGACAGATCTATGCTTTCAGAAATTAGACACTGTGTTCTACAGTATGATTAACAAATAGCATTTGTAGGTAAAGGGTTTGAAATATTTTATGCAAATGTAAAAAAAAGGCAAAAATTGTATAACTACACAAAAAATGCAGGGTTAAATGAAAAACAAACTGAATTCATAACAACTTAGATGGGAGGTCATTTAAGCCACAATGTTCATTCATTTTTTTTCACCAGGTTTACTCTAGTAAGAAGAACAGAATGTTGTCCATAGCCTTGGTATAAGGAAGCCCTATTTAATTCACAGACATTGATCCTGACAGCTGCTGAATTATTCTGGCAGTATGATTATCCTGAGGCTGTTCATGACTGCTGCAAGCAGGAGATATATGCCTTAAGTGTCCAACCTATATTCTCCAGTCATGTTACATAACATTTGTAGTTTAACATGGGATAGCTTTTATGTTTCACTCTCCCTCGCTGTAAATGAAGACTCCTGCTCATCGGTGCTTAAGCACTTTAAGTTAACCCATGGTGCATACGTTGATTTATGCACAAGACCTCACTCCCAATGCTATAGTGGGTGAGTACTAATAAGGTATATCAAACCTGTGCACTTTTATGGTGCTACTGGTAGTGTATTTGTTGTCCATTTTTTTATGTTTTATGTTGTGTGTATGTATTGGCGCACGGAGTGTGGGCTATATAGCACAGGTGATTTAAAATGTATATTTGTATTTAGGCATGGGGATTGCATAACCACTTCACGCGTAGATTAAAGTGGGCATTTGTTTGAGGGCACAGGCAGTGCACAATTAGTGCACTTGACTGTGCCAAGATTCAAGTGAATTGATTAGAATTGATTAGTGAGTGCTTCACGCACACGGGGTTGGTGTGTTCAGGGAGAAAGAATGGGAGTGAGAAGGAGAAAAGTAATTAAATATAACAATCACTTCTCATCCGCACGTTTGTCTGTCTATTTATTTTGGCCAATGTACCGTTTTCTTTTGTGTGCAGTGTTGTGTTCTGTTTTGTTCAACTGTTTTATTTTTTATTTATTAAAGCAGCACATTCATTTCACTGGCAGTGTTTCTTCTGGGTCTGATGTCACTGCACAAGCCAGCTTGCCACAAACCCACAGTAACTTCATTTACCATTACCTGCACTCACTCCCTACCTCTGTATCCAGCTCTACACATTTGTATGTACCTCTGTATCTCTTTCTTTCACCTCCATATATACCACACTCCCTAGTAATGGACAGGACAGGGATTAAATTTCATGGTCCACAATTTTTTGAGCATGTCGGTTTAATCACTGCTCTGTATCTAACAGTCCTCTCTCTTGCTATGCATAATCTCCTCTTGCACTGAAGAGAATTGAATTATGCTGTTTATTTTTGTGATGCAGCAATCTTTTCCTCCTTTTTTTACAAGTCATCTGGTTCCCTTTAATGTACCACATAACTATATTTAATCTCATAATACAGAACATAGCTTCTTTCGTTTTTATTGTATGACTTCATCACAGAAACTGAAAATCTCAAAATCCCTTCCCATCTCAAGGAGAGCTTTATATAAATCAGTCTAAAGCTAGGTTGATATTTAATACCAAGAGTGGATTTTAATCTTGGGGAAAGAATCATACTCTGGTATTAAAAGGCTGCCTTTTGTTCAAATTCACATTCTTGCTTATTGTTTATGTTCCATTTCTATTTCAGATAACTCAAACAGGGGCAAGCTTTAAGAGTCTCTCTCTCTCTCTCTCTCTCTCTCTCTCTCTCTCTCTCTCTCTCTCTCTCTCTCTCTCTCTCTCTCGCTCTCATCGTACAGATGTCTAGGGGATTTGCATTTTTGTATTTGTCCTGCCTTTTATGTTAGAAATCAACTGACATTTGTTGTAAGAGCAGACTTCAGTGACAGTTCACCGAGGACACTGGAAACCAAAGCCCTCTACCTGACCTTATGGCTCTGTACAAAGGGCAGGTACATCGGTCGCTAGCTGCAGTCATGAATTTGGAACATTTGTGTTTGAAGTTTGTCTATAAAAGCTGTAAGACCAGCCAGAAACTGAGCAAAACAAGCAGATGCAAAGCAAGTGTAATCATTACAGTTTAATCCTGCTGGTTCCAGAGGGGATGATAAAAACACAAAGTAATGGGATTTATTTTTTAAATCTACAAATTAAATTACAACAGAAATTGTATTTGCAGTGCCAAGGACCAAAATAGCAATTTCGATAAATGAGTAAACTATTTGTGTCATTAATACAATTGGATTGGAGCAACTTCTGGGTGATCAATGTGAAACAAATTGTGTGTAATTAGGTTGGTTCTAAAGAATGCTGGCTAAATTCTGGGTAATTGCTCTAACTACAGGGTTGGGTCTCAAGGCAACAAAAACATTCTTCCTCCACACCTTGCTCTAGTTGAGTTTTCAATCCAAATGAATCTCAGAGCTGTAGTACATTTAAATGCACATCTACACTGTCTGGAATTAGCATTTAACGGTAGTAAAAGAAATTGAGAAAGCTATGAGAATAAATTATTTAGAATGAAGGACTCAGTTTAAGTTAGAGAACACAGTGTGGCTTTTACTGTGTATGCTTTTATTAAGCATGAGAGGGCATGGGTTGTGCTGGATAACGTTACTTTTTGGTGTGTTGTTCAGTCACAAGTTCCTGCAAATAACCAAGAAGTGATACTATCCAACATAACCCACACCTTCAAGTGCCTTATTGCTTTTATAAAACAGATTTATAAACGTTTTATAAAAAAAAATAGGACAAATCTATATAGTGTCTAAAGACTTATTAACATTTTGAAGTGTATATGATTTTTTCTTGTTTCATTAAATGCATTTTTTTTAAGTCTTTTAATTAACTATAAAAACCTTGCTTAGATGTGTTTCAGTTCATTTTTATGACTTTGAATAACTATAAAACAAACTTTGTTTAATTGTGTTTCAGTTCATTTGTCTTTCTGGACATTCATTTGAATGTTGCCACTAACTGCACAAATATTAAAGTAACTGTCAGTTGCTGCAGAAGGAGGCATTAAAATGCAGGAAGAGGTTGAATGACATAATTTCACTCGCTTGCGATCCAGCGTTGGAGAGTATATGTATTAAGGTATTGCAAGTGCTATATAATGCATATCTGTGAGGTGTCTGCCTTCCTGCTTATTCTAGTTAAAGTTGTTGCTAGGTAATTCACTCCCTTTGGCTCTAGTGTATACCAAACAGCACAGGAGTTTAAGGTGCTTTGTTTTGCTTTGTTGGGATGATTTTCTGAAAGTTTTAATAAGTACGTCTCCAGTGAAGCTATTGAGCACAAACGGTTTCTGGGCTCTTCAAATATGAATCTGCACCATAATATTATAATATTTTTGTCATATTTCTTTTTATCATAAATGTCTGCTTTGATATTGTTATTCGCAAAAATTCCCTTCAATCATTTTGTATTTTTATGGTAGCACTAGGGCAGCTAGGTCACAGTGGTAGCAGTTTCATATTTTCACATACCAATGGAATCACAAAGATATGAACAGTCACCGAAATGGTAATGTATTGCAGTATCATGTTACTATATCACTTAACCCATGTACCATGTGTTCTGCATCCAATGCATTAACATTGCAGCTGCTTCTGTGGTCTTAATTGTACTGTGGTCTTAATTGATCCGCTGTCAGTTTTGTGAGGGAACTTGTGAGTGAATTTACCTGTGAATGACACACATTAAAAATGATTTCTGAGTTCCTCAGCCTAGTCCATCAATTGTTTAAAAAGTCTTAGTTAAATCTGAAAATAAAATAAATAAATAAACACTCTGATTTAGATGAAATAAATAACAACAGCTTTTCTTTGCCAGGGGCCTAGTGTTGATAATAGCTTTCACAAACAGCTTAACCGTGGAGAAATCAGTGCTAAAGAAATCATGTTTACAGTGTTTTTACTGCAGCAGTTTATGATAATAGGATTTCAGATGGGCCCAATTCCTTCAGGCATTGCAAATATGGGTCATTAACAATAGGGAGTCTTCTAGGTAGGTGGAATTGAAAGGATGGGCATTGCTTTACAGTTGTGCTATTCTAAATTAAAAGAGTGGGTTTTTTTTAACAAAAAAGTGATTTAGTTTTCAGTGTTGTCAGTCACCCCAGACAAGCAGACAGACAGACATAGACAGACAAAGGGCTTCAGTCTCATGTGCTAGCATCATGGTGTATAGTGCTTTTCCACGTGCAAGCAAAGCTAATCAAAAGAAGAGAATTCACTCAGATGCTATTGTGTCACTGCCAACAATCAAGGTCTAAGGCAGCAATTCAGCCTCAACTCAACAGTACCATCCTGCTCAAGGTTACTAACAGAATTCATGTTTATTTCATCCAGCTTTAAAACACTAAACTGATACTGCCCATCTGTTCCTAGTTTTAAAATCCCAGCCTTTAATCCAAACTTCTTTCAGGGCAGTCTGCAGTTGGATAGTTATCATAGTAAATTGTTGTGTTTGGGCAAGGGAAATGTATTATAGCTGTAACATGTTGGAGTACATGAATAAATAACAGATGAATCATATATTACTTTATTACAACTGAAGCTCTTTTAGACTGCTATTTAGATCTGGATACACTACTGGCCGATGAACAGAAATGGGGTTAAGAACCAAACATATTCTTAATGCCATTGCCATAGAGCAAGCGGGACCTGTGAACTGCAGGTAGGCTTAATCTGCTCCAGGGCCCTTGTGTACAGTGCCTGCAAGTAGTTCAAGCGTAAAGTTGACTTGACAATTGTATATTTTGCTTGACTGTGATTTTCCACTCCTGAAGATTAATGGATCTGAAATCCTCTGTGGCTCCACTGGACAGGCGGAGGGCAGTTGAACATCTAAGGCTGCCAAGAGCATAACATCAGCACCTTAGTCACCAAAGGGGCTCTAGAAACACAGTATACTTTTCAAAAAGGCAAAGTAAGAATCGGTTTTAAATGGTTTTGCAACCTGAACTATGTCAATATAAAAATGGCTCCCTAAAATGGCAATGGAATAAGGTAAGGTAAGGTGGGTCTTAGCCAAGGACGGTTTACATGGCGCCATGACCAGGTGCTGCGATGTTTGGCCTTAGCATTGGTAGACAAGCGTAACCTGACCAATAAGTTGCCACCAGTTACCAAGCATTACACACAATGTCAAGGAGAGCAACCACCAAGAAAAGGTGTTAAAACAAAGCCTCGCCCAAGATTGGAAGCTGCTACAGACTGGAAGATGCTGGCAGATGTTGGTCAATGGCTTATTTTTCCACCTGAGATTGCCACCACCAGCCTTCGACCAGACAGTATCTTGTGGTCTGGATCAGCACGCCTTGTTCATCTGGTAGAGTTAACAATGCCATGGGAAGATGCTGTGGATGAGGCGTATGAGAGGAAGAAACTTTGGTATGCTCAACTAGCTGCTGAAGCGGAACAGCGAGGATGGAGAGTCCAAGATTACCCAGTGGAGGTGGGTTGTCGAGGATTTGTTGCACACTCTACAACCTGGTTTCTCAGAGACGTCGGGTTCAGTGGTCAAGAGTTGCGTTGCACAGTGAAGAACTTATCTGAAGCAGTAGTAAGCAGCAGCAACTGGCTGTCATTGAGACGGAAAGATTCTGGATGGGGATCTCAAGCACAATAGAAATAAAGCAACACTGATATACAGGTAAGTAAGCTGGGCTGAGCTGAGTGGGGGATGGAGGGGGGTGATGCTGGGACACCAGAATCATTGTTGAGCCCTCTTGAGGTGTCGTAGGCTAGTCAACGAAACACAGAGGATGGAAGGTGCACACTTGAAGACCCCAGAGATGTACCCTACTTAGCTCAACGGTTGTCATGCTGATGCGCTGGGGAGACCGCACTGGGTTGATCCCTGGAGCCAGCATCGCAGCCGTTGTGTGTGCTGATGCGCTGGGGAGGCAAAATGAGCTGATCCCTGGAGCCAGCATTACACTTCAGCAATCAACACCAGACAGAAGGATATCTACATCATCAGATGGAAAACAACACAAATAGATGGATCACATTAGTTAACTGCAAAACTACTTCTTAGTTGGTGCTTATCTTGGCGAGAGCCAAGTTCAAATCCGCATGAAGTTCAACATCTACTCTCATGTAATGGAAATCAAATAAATGTATAAAAATGCAATAAAGTTAGCAGAGAGACCAGCTTAATATCACCTTCCACTTCTTACCTTCAAAATTAAATCAAAATAGAATGGAAACAAGCACCTGATAATATCACTATCAAGAATAAGTTTTGTATGTTAAGTTTTCATCACATAATAAAAGAAACATATATTTTGTTTTATTATTGGCAGCAAGGTTATTGATAAACTCTTTTTATACAAACCCCTTTACACCTACACAGGGGTTTGTTGATGTGTAACATGATCGTAGGACAAACCTGGGTGGAGCAATCTACAGTATCTATGATAACATTTTAAGAACTGAAAGGGTTGTTTTCATCAACCTATACCCGCATGGATAAACCACAGCTCAATTTTACTAGAGTATTTAGAATACCTCATAATCTTATCGAGAAAGCTAATTTCCATGGCGATTCCACAAGACAGCATTAGCTGAGAGTGCGGTGAATCCTAACTGCTTTCCAATTTTCACTGTTTCATTGTGGAATTTATTACACTGAAACTCTTAGAAAATGCAATACATTTGGAGGAGTATTGCTTAGCAGACATCATTAAGAGATCCATAACTTAGTGTAATGGGACAAGCCCAATAACAGGCTGACTCCCATTTTTCACAAATGGTCCATTATGTAATCTTGATTCGATCATGGAAGTGTTTTCTCATTTCTGCATGCTGTGTGTCGGCTTCTTACCTGGCAGAGGCAGAACATTGTCTCTGTAGGGTAGAAAACACTTCACTTGGCATAACATCTTCTGAATGTCTGTTTCAGATTATGATTATGATTTGATTTAATTTTAGTGTATGGAGGCTGGCTATTGAGGACTCAGTGATGGGCAATGTTGTAATAATTCAGAGCTGTTTTGTAATCAGTGGGGTCAGCAGTTGTAGATGGATTCAGTATTCTTTAGCTTCAACCACATTTACACTAAGTTGATTTTATTGCAGTTCATCCATCCGTTACTATAAAACACACAAATATAAAATATGTATCAATACAATTCCCCAATTTTTTTAAATGTTTTTTTGCAAGATAATTATCCATTCAAATTCTAAAATGAATTTAGAAATAACTCATGAACACCTATTTTTTTTTTATTTTTTATTGACTGGTATCATTTACTGACACATTAACGTCTAGTAAAATACCATAGTCTGTGTGTAACTTAATAGAAATATCTAAACAACTATGTAGTTATAACTATGTAATATAGCTTTTGTAGCAATATAATATAGTGTTATACTGCAATGAAAACACAGACAGAGGTAGGCATGTCTTTTAGCCACCTCTCATTCTGTCACGTCTACATAATAATAAAAATATGCCTGTTCATATATGTCTGTTCATCTGTAATAAGTGTTGTACCCGTTGAACTAATACTGCATGTTTGATGTAGTACTGCATCTTTGCAGCTTTACCAGGACAGGACAATAATACTGTAATGTTTTTGTAAGATAGTCATTCAAACACAGTGCCTGCGTTTGCACTTCTCCATCCTCTGCATGTAGGGATAGAAAATTAGCACGCCCGTGCAAAGGGGTGACACATAATGTATGTCTTGTCAGTAACGGCAAGGCAAACCAAAAAAAAATGTACATTTAAAAGAATTGATCTATTCCATTTAAACCTCTCAATGACAGTTGGGTTTCCATGACAACCTCTATTCATTCGAAGCACCAGATGCAACTGCATAGATTCCTTATTATATTTTTTTTACACAAAAAATTTGAATATATGTCAGTCATTTTGTTAGTCGGTGAGATTTAGCTAAAGTGGTTCAATGCCTACTTCCCATTATTTTTATAAACAAAGCTCTTTCTGCCTTAACTGCAGGAATTATGCAGAAGATATTGCCTAACACAGTGTAATGTTGTTGAAACAGGCGAAATCAGAGCTGCAACAAACATATACAGATACAAATTCAGACAGCCTTGAACATGGACTTCATGCCAAAATAATCATAAGCTTGCATTACACATTTAAGACTGAAATGCAGTAAACTAGAAAGCTTGAAAGAGTTTATCTACATGATGTAGCACTAGTGAAAACCTGGGACTGGCCACTGGCCCGAATTCGAGAGAGGGCTGAACTAGATGAAGCAGGTTGGTGTTAAAATAGATTAAAATAAAATGGCACACTGAAAAGCAATGAATCCTCTAAATTATAATAAATTATACTAAACAACAAGTGGACAGTTGTTGGTAAACAGTTAAAACAATCATGCAGGTTTAAGAACTGAAATATAAACCTCTTCACTGTGTTTTCTGCAGTCTTTCTGGTTGTAAAAAGCTCAAGGCTACAAAATGTAGATAATGACTAAAGACAAGCAAGGATTTGACTAATTTTATTTGCAAATGCAAATTTGCAAATAAAATGATGTACACTTAAAAAGCTCAATAGTATTGATAACATTAACTGCAAAGGAGTAGACTCAATTCACACAGTATAAATATAACTTTGAGTCTGCAGGCTATCCTAAACTAAAATTGGTATTGGCTTCCTGGCATCCTGGCAAGAATATTTGAACAAATGCAAACATAATAGTGTGTTCATGAAAGAAAATTAGCTGCAAGGCAATTGAAATAATAATAAAAACATGTACATAATAAATAATAAAATAGTAATGCAAAAAGATATTAAAAAAAAAAACTATCTTTAAAAAATAAATTAGAATAAAGCCTTTATAAGATGATAAGGGCTATGTGTTTTTATTTATGATTATGCTCAGAAATATTGTGGCATTTTCAACAGCCCAAGGTAATTCTTTGAAAATGCCTCTTTTCAGGATCTTTATGTGCATCAATATTCAGCAGAATTGCTGTTTTCAAGAGATATGGGCCTGCATTATATTATGCATATTTGAAGGATGTACAGTGTGCCTTTTGGTCTATAGAATTTACAACAATACTTTTTAAATACTCAAAAATCCACTGAAAAGATTTACAGGACCATTTCAAAAGCTAATCGTACAATATTATGTACAAAATACAGTTAATCAAATATATATAAATCATTTAAATATTGAAATATTATATAAATCCACATTATTAGGACCTGTCTAACCAATTGAATTTTCCCTGAATTAGATATGCAAATTAGGTTTAGCATGTGATGAGATATGTGAGTCCTGCATTATTATCTCCAGTGAAGAGGTTATAGTGGAGGTGGTCAAGGCTGTAATAAGATCAAACAGTGGTCCAATCTAATATTAGGTCCATGTCCTAATAAAGTGGACAGACAGTATATATATATACACACACACACACACACACACACATCATTAATTTTAATATGCATTACACATGTTAATTGGTCTTGCATATATACTTCTCCAGGTTAAGGATGATGATTTGGTAAAATATTATTATTATGAAGTTGATGGTGATGATGATGGGTCTGTAGCTATGGCCAAATCTTTTGCATCACCCTATACAATTAACTAATTTTGCTTCATAAAGTCTAATGAAACCTGATGAATAACGCTATGTTAGCATACTGAATTGTGTACTGGTTTGTAGTTTTCCACATACTTAACAAAAAGCCGACAAAATCTGACATTTTTAAATCTAACATGAAATATTGTACTATTATGGCTTCCAATAGACCTTTATGAAATCATTGTTTAGTTTCTTTGATGACATTATGTTAAATAAATAGATCTAAATGATGTTCATATGTTTTACCATTTTATTATTATTATTATTATTATTATTATTATTATTTATTATTATTATTATTATTATTATTATTATTATTATTATTATGTCTCAATCCTAAAATTCTAGGTGATGCTAAACTTTTGGCCATAGCTGTAGAGCACTAAACGAATCTATCCATGGGTGCTGATATTCCATCAACATATTTCTAATAATGTTCAGAATTCATGTTCCAAAAAGCTGATTTTGAGACACTGTCTGTGCTGCCTCTCAAATTCAGTCTGACTGCTGACCTCTCATTGCAAGGAGGAAAATGAGCTGGAGGTTTCAGGCACAGACCTCAAAGAGAGGTAGGGTTGAGAGTCCTTAGGCCTCAATATTAGTTGCCATTGATTGAAGGTTGACATGAAAGGGGGAATTAACTGTAGCTCATTCTCTTCTTTATAAGCTCCACACTTCATATGGTCTTATTTGCAATTTCCTGAAACTCTACTGGTTTGCCACTGTGGGTCAAGTTTCCTTTGGTTATGCTGGCAATACACTGCTTTATACAAGATGGGGCTGGCATTTCTATAAAGACACTCTAACCTACGAAACGTATATCTATGGAAGACAACTAGAACTAAAGTACCACCTATTGAAATCTTTCAAAGTAAAAACATTAATGTGAAGCTACTTACCAAATGTTCTGTGGTTGTTACGAACACACCTGAAAGATCTGGAATTTTAAGATGAAATTATTAAGTAGAGCAAAGGAGGGTTAAAAAGCCATTCCTTGAATATGTAAGTGAGAACCCTGCCTTTTTAACTGAAGGATTGCTTTACAAGTTAATCTGACAGGTGTTTCTCATGACATTGCTAAACAATAATAGTGAATATTTTATTTAAGTAAAATGACTAAAATATGTTAAAGTTAGGAAAGATCAGAGAAACACAATCTTGATCAGAAAATATTAGGGGCTGGGGTTGTTCTCAACAAAAGAAAGAAAAAATGGTCTGTTTACTGTATTGTATTGATTTATAAATAAATAAATAAATAAATGAATTGAAGTAATAGAAACCAGTGGTAATGGGATTAAAGTAAACTAAAATAAATATTTATCCTGGCATTATTTTTTTTTATTATTATTTCATATGTTCTTATGCCTACACAATTTACACTATGCAGTCTTTAAATGTAATAATGTTGAAATGTGTAGCTCTATAGCATAGATCTATATGATTTGTTTGGTCGTAGAGAAAATAAACAGAAGCAAGACACATCATGATTAAAAATAAATGCACAAACTCCGTCTTTTCATGGAAAATACTTAAAACAACAAGAAACATTTC
This sequence comes from Polyodon spathula, assembly GCF_017654505.1. Lineage (NCBI taxonomy): Eukaryota > Metazoa > Chordata > Actinopteri > Acipenseriformes > Polyodontidae > Polyodon > Polyodon spathula. The sequence continues at coordinate 9,505,134 of NC_054556.1, read as the reverse complement.
AAGATAAGAAAGAAATAGATGAAATCTTGCTTTGAAATCAGTCAGCACACGGTACTTGAAAAGAGTCAACGACACTTAGATCTTTTATTCTTATATCACATCTTTATTCATGTCCTCTTCAAACAATATTTCCGCTTTTTTTTTTCAGTCTGCGATCTTACTGTCAAAAAAACATTCAGTATATATTTTTGGTCTGCTAGTTTTGTGGCTTTTATAGTTTTACAAACCTTGAACTTCCAATGACCAGAGGCAGTGGATCATTGACATTGCTATTAAATTCTCCTGGCCCTTATACCTCCACTAAATCAATGTAGATCAATAATTTCACTTAATTGTAATATTCTGCCAATCACCCATGGCCTACCACAGTGTGAAATCCCTTTACAATGAATATTCTGCAACAGCAAAAGTCCAAGAATAGGGCTGAATTAGATTCTCAACAATTGCATGGCCCTCTTGCTTAAATTGGCATCTTAATAGCCACACAGCGTTAATCAATAACTCTAGCCTCCAATGTAATTGAAAGTGTTTCTCTGCATTGCACACCCCTCAGAAGATTCTGCTAATAAAATATAGAACACACCTTCTGTTTTGAAGAACTATTTTCTTATCTTACATTACATCTGCTAATTATTACTGTTTCCACCCTTCTAAGATATGTATATTTTTTAATAACACTTCATTATCCAACACAGCAGCATGTCTTATTACATCACTATGCACATTGACAGTAAGCCCAAGCCAAAGGCAAGACCACTTAATTATATAAAAGGTAATATCACTGCTATCAATGCTATTATTAAAACTGCTTGAAATCTCCTAGAGGGTACCTTCCATATGATAATGACTGCACAACTTAGAGCCTGATTGTCTATAATGTTTATTAAGCAATAACTAAAGGGTGTGTCCAGTGTACGAGGAGATAATAGTCCTCAGAGTCAAGGATTTTATACAAGCTTTGGAGACTGTTGTTTCCAAGTAAACTGGACTTGTCAGTAAATTTACCTACAGTGCTCTCCTTTTATAATGCAATCTTTGGGAGCCCTTGGTAAGAAACTGTACTATTTTTGTTCCGCCTAATAACGAGAATACAAGTGCTAATGGAATGGAATTATGGTGCAAATGAAAGCCACTGGTTCTGCAGAATAAAGGGCAGCTATATATTGCGGGTGCACTATATTGGTGTTTTGGTCTCTTGTTTTTGAATTCCTGGATTTTATTTTTAAAAAGTGATGTGGTGTGTCATGACCGACTTCAACTGCCTCAGGATACATTAATAGACAGTCTAAACTCTAATTAAAGACTCCATATCTATGAATACGTATATGGATGGTTTATGTAACACTGCAATTTGCCTAGTTGAGTAATCCTGTTGAAGGGCTGTTGAGGTGACGGAACGGAATGACAGAGTACACTTGACACCCCTAGCTACACTGCACAAGCAGATCAACCCTTCACTGCTGCCTACTCCCCACCCCCGTGCTCGAGCACAATGGCTGCCTAATGGAGATCGAGGCCTATGGTTCACCAGCGATCCTGCTGACCTCCACACGTCAGCAGTTTCCATGGCAAACCCATTCTTAGCGGCCTTCACTCCATTCGATGGCAGACCCAACTCACTGCCATTACAGAATGAGGGCTGCCACCACCAGACACTAATGCTTCACAAGTGCCCATTGTGGCTCTTGCTGAGCGATGTTTTTGATTAAACCTGGAGCCAGATTAGGGCTCTCGTTGGCTGCTGGATAACCTCAATGCCTTCCCTCTTTTGTGTGTTCCTCTCACAGAAACAAGGGCTGTTGAGCAGTCAATGCAGGTACACAGGGAGACAGGTACAGTACCATAGCTTCATACTATCTGCTCACCACACAAACTTATTTCATCCACCTAGGTTGCCCCTGGCTGAAGCAGGAATGCTTTGCGATAATACTGCCTTCTTTTGTGACTGTACCAATGAGAGAAAATGTTTAATCTTGGACTACAAATTTACATTTTGAATTGTATTAAAGTTAGCTGACAGCCTTCAATTGTGCATTGGTAAAAAAAAAATAAAATAAAATAACATTTTAACAACAATTTTAACTTCTCTTAGTTGTACCATGTATAAGTGGGACTAGTAAAATATGTTAAACCTTTCTGAACCTAAAAAACTTTGACCTACATACCAAACAGCAAACTGTCCAATGCAACACAACAGATTATTATTATTTTTTTTATTATTATTGTGTTTTTTTTTCACAGTGGTACCATCTCTATGGCAACTCAGCACAATAACAGTAACCTGCCCCCTTTTTTTTTAAAGATACAAAATCTTTCTGACAGCTGTCATTTACAAGGGATAAATTGGACTGACTGAAGGCATCCCACCTGACTCTTTACCTCCTTCTCTTTTTTCTTTTTTACAAATTTAAATTAACTTTTTCTTCAGTAAATTTACACAAATGAAAACACATTTGGCATAGCCCAAAAATGTGTGTCTTGGATGCTTTAACTACAATATAAAACCTATGCATCTTGGCTGACCACAAGGCTTTCATGTGGTCTTTGGTCTTAGGAAACACACAGATATAACAATGAAGGTTATTTTACTGCTTCCAGTTTTCCCTCTAAAGATAGGTCTTCTGATGGTGGGGTGCCTAGCCTGAGCAAATGTTACCATGCTTGGTTAGTTTGCTGACATCTGTTAGATAATCTGCAGTTATTTTATTCTATGAGACATCTTTTCCCTAATTACTGGCGGACTCTTGGCATCTGCTGCTTGCTCCCTTGTTTCTGATTGCAGTCAACTGAGAGGAAAGGTAGCCAGCCTCCAGTGATGATAGCTGCAGCGCCATAAAATTTGCTGGCACCTGTACTGCTGTCAGAAATCTTTTGGCAGACCTGACATGCCCAACAAAGTTTACGAGAGAGTGCAAGCATATTTTCTTCTCAATAATCATTTTCCTGTCAATGCTGGATCTAGTACTAGTTGTACTTTATTGGTCTGCGATTTCAGAACCCTGTCTGAAAAAAGTACATACTGTCATAAATGTTAAATTCCCCCTGTACAGCCAAAGTCACCATTCTCCAAGCACTGTACATTGAATTAAACATGAAATAAGTTTAACACACAATTAGAAGATATCCAGTGGTACTAATTTTTAAATATCCTTGTCTTATTATCTTTTAGTACAACTGAACTGCATACGTACTGTAAGAATAAATATGCTTCAGACTTTTACCTTGTTGGCTGCTGTACAGTTTTTCCACAAGCTCTCAAATGTGTATTCTCTATGAGTATAGCTGGTACACCAGAGTGTAACCTTTAACCTTGCAGCACTCCAAGTAGATAGAAGAAAAAAATCAGTAAGGTATAGCACTTAGAACATGTTTGAATAGTATGAATTAATCGAGTGTTATAAAGTTAGTTAAGAAGAAGAAGAAGGAGTAACCTGGTATTCTGGAACCAGTCATTAGCAGTAAAGGTAATAAGCATGTGATTTTTTTATAAAAAGCAGAAAAAATGGCTAAATGAGTAATAAAATTGGTGTAATAAATGGCATCTAATACAGGAGGACTTTCTTCACAGCCTGACCATTTTAAAACAATACTGAACACTGTTCATTACATTTACTAATCGTTGCTATCTTCTGCACTGTTAGCATTCCAGTATAATGTTATTTTTAATTTAATTGAAATTGGTTTTATATTTGTATTCACTGGGTCTGGGGCATTAATCTAATGCAAATTCTGACAAATGCATTCCATACAGTCTATCAACAAGAGTTCAGAATTACAGGGATATGTTTGTTAGCTGATTGTCTCACCAGCAGTGTATCCAAATAAAAGCTCCACCACAAAACACAGTGTGCTTATTTTAGTGATCTCAGTCTTGAATACCCCAGACAGTTCTCAGCCTAATAACTGCAGGTCATTTTAAAAATGTTAGTGAGCAACTGAAAACTGTTTCAAGTATGTCTTTAGAATAGTTTTTATTTCTGATATGTTTACAGAGCCACTAAGCCTGTTTCTGTGTCTTACATTGAATCCATTCTCGTTTACATGCCTGTTGTCTAAACGAAGAATGAAATAAATCGATAGAGCATCAAAACACATATGGTTACAGAATATCAAACCTAAACAACAGTAGATTTATTACACTGATAACACCTTTTGTTGAACTCAACCATTTTAAAAACCTTTCAGTTCAAAAGGGTTAACAATAATACTGTAGGCAGCTAAAAAGCGTGGCTTTCTTTACATAGATCAGTGCATTTCCCTTCTTGGAAAATGCTCTTGTAAAATTGTATAAAGAATCAAATTTGTCAGTAAATGTGCTATGGAAATTTAATCCACTGCAATGAAAACGCAAAGGTTATGTAATAAGGGACATTGATGGCACATAGGTACTTAGAACAGCATGAAAATCTAGCAGACAGGAATCATTTTCTCATCACATCAGGACAAATCCAATCCAGGATGCAATTTAACTCATCCAAGGGGCCATATGTGGCTGAATAGAAAATATGTAAAGACAAATAACTGTTCCTTTAAAAAGAAAAAATAATGTTGTGAAAGAGAAGAGGCTGTTAGTCCACCAGGATTTCTTCATTGCTGGCATATCTTTAGCCACAGGGTATCATCTCATTGCTTTAATTTGGGTGAAAACCAAAAAATGCTTCCTATCAAGTTTTAAGCTTGTTTTTCCTCGACCCTGACAGCACTTTAAAGCTACAAGGAGCTTTAAGACACATAGCCTTCCCTTATACCCTGGAAGCCTTCTTCCATTCTAGAAACTAAAGTATAGAGTATGTCATAACACCCAACTGTAGCTGAGGGAAGAAAAACAAAAATTATAATACTAAGACCTATCAGGGATACTTTAACCATAGGACAGATTAGTCATGATTGCTTTTATGTTAAAAATCATTTAAAAACTAGATAAATTAGAAAAATACCATTGATTTTTAATTGTGTTGAGAAGCAATTAAAAAATAGACATTAATGCCCTACAAGCTGTCATTGATAATATATGAATAACTAACATTTCTACAAAACGTTTTACTTGGTTTAATTGTGTAAAGCAATATCCCTGCTCACTAAACCTGGAATCTTGTTTCAGCTGTGCATGCACAGCATCAGAGATAGAAAGTAAAGAAACACTCCTGACAGTGATGTTAGAATTGATCTATTATACAGTTAGAGGTCCTACAACAAGTTAGATCCACAGTGACACAACACCTCAATCAATACCAGGACTGTATTGTAGATATTCCTGGAGGTTCAGGAAGTTTTCCAATAAACCCTTTAAGTCTAAAAGTGGTTTAAAGGAATGCAAATAAAATGTGTTGCTGTTGTAAAAACATTCAGTACCTAGAGCAGTGGCAAAGTGAGAGCTTACTCTTAATCAATAACTAGATGCTAGACAAGTGATCACACTTACAGGCATACCTTTTTGGAAGGACTCTGTTTCACACAATTTGACTGCTATTCCTTAGTTGCAGTTTTCGTATTACCCCCCCCCCCCCACAAACTGCACTTGGACTGATTTGAGATCTAACTGAAAACTGTTTGGTTTCATCACTTGCAAATCAGAATACAAACCAATCTAAGTAGGTTTGCCCCAATGCCAAACACTACCTGTCAAACCTTCAGATAGACATGAAAGCTTGATTTTCAAAAAATCATTTGTTTAATATCCAGTTGTAGATTGGAATGAAAACTGTAGAAGAGAACAGCAACAGATCCAGCGGAAGTAGATGAAATACAAGATTTCAGCTCAGTTTCATGGGGAAGATGAAAACAGACATGTAGCTGTGTTTTCTGTGTAGGAGTGATGCCTTTTATTGTAGCCATTACTGATTGACTGTCTCTCATGTTACCATGTGCTGTGCCATTCTAAATAAGTAAATATATTAAATGTTATTCGAAGCTGTAATTTCTTATACGTTGTGTAAGGAAAATGTAAATGCTGTGCAATGTAATCCATTGATAGTAGATCGCTAGTTAGATAAATCTAAATGCACCAGAAGCCAAAACATTGTGGATTTATACTCTAGTGGATTAATCTGTCCATTGAGTACTAAATGGACTTGTTGCAGTGGCAAAATAAATAGGGAGTTTTGGCCATTTTTGTCGATGTATTTGAACACTAGCTTTCCCTGCTGTGCTGATGAAGATGCACACAGTAGACAAGTCAGTGGATAAGAGGAGTCCGTGTTGCAGGACTGATCCTCCTGTGCTTCACACCCCATAGAGAAAGTGTACGCCTCTTGCGTCGCTTCCTCCATGCTCCAGTGGTTTGTTGTGTTTATGGCTTGGCTTAATAAAAGTGCCCTGTAGTGGCATACACTGAGCTGGTCAGTACAACTACAGCCTTTATATATTGATAACCCATTCACCTCCACTTGAATGAGCAGGACATCATAAAAAGAAAAGAGGGAGCCCTATTTAACCTGACAATGGACTGCCAATGTGTTACAATATTGTACATGATTGAGATATATATATATATATATATATATATATATATAGATATATATATAGAGATAGATAGATAGATAGATAGATAGATAGATAGATAGATAGATAGATATAGATATATATATATATATATATATATATATATATATATAGATAGATAGATAGATAGATAGATAGATAGATAGATAGATAGATAGATAGATAGATAGATAGATAGATAGATAGATAGATAGATAGATAGATGAATCAGTGATTGGAAATCCTGGCCTGTGATTGGTTAAAAACTCATCATAGGAGGAAAAATAAATTACACTATTGCCCTAACATCCTTACACCACTGGTCAATAGTCTCCATCTGTCATGTGATTGATTCACATATACTGCACATATACTGCCTTTCTCCGCTGCACTCGTCACAAGAAAAAATGGCTCTGTAAGTTAACAGAAAATGAATTAAGTAAGCCACTGCAAAAGAAAGATGCCCCAAACACTAAAACGGTGATTAAAACGTCACAGCCCATTGATCAGCACTATTATTGAAACGTAAGTGTCGTTAATATCCATTGCTTGCTTCCTCTGGAGAAATATAATTCCAGAATTATATTTCTACTAAACCACTTAATATATTCTTTTTCTACCTGGGTTTCAGCTGTGGTTTGTCGCTTTCTTTTTAGAATTTTGTGATTAGAGACCTACAGTATTATTGTTTGTTACCTTGCATTTTGTACCCTTTATGCTGATATATCAAGAAAAAACATTGATCTATCTGCCTTGGGCTAGACACCATCCTTATCTTACATGGTAATGCAGTAGCAGCACTACAAATAAAATGTAATGGTTCTCTACAGAACCATATAATGGTGTTGCAGAGTAGTTCTGCAGTGGTACCATTTTCATATTTTGATGTACCAGTGGCATTGACCAATTAAAACTGGTAATACATTGCAGTACCACAGTACCATATGTGTATTACTTAAAACAAGTTATTCCTTTATTGTTGTTGGAGGATACATAGGGTTCTCCTGAATGAAACAAAGCGGTTGACAGCAAAACATAATGCGAGCTGGTGGGATTGTTGTTATGCTAATGAGAAGTAAGAAAGTCTTTTTTAAAGTCCTGGGTCTTAAAAAATATCAAAGACGGTGGTTGTTACAGGTGTACTTGCTAACATTTTAAAAGTGATTTTCTATCTTTCATTAGCTTTTGTAACTTTTTTAATTTCCGTCTTGACATTTGTATTTTAATAAATGTCAATGTGTTTCAATAACTGTATGGGTTGTGTGTGTGTGTGTGTGTGTGTGTGTGTGTGTGTGTGTGTGTGTGTGTGTGTGTGTGTGTGTGTGTGTGTGTGTGTGTGCGTGCGTGTGTGTATGTGCGTGTGTGTGTGTGCGCAACAGGTATAGGAGCCTCCAAGGTATTTTTAATGATCTAACTTGATTACATTTTGCTGCCCTTTATCTCTATATTATTCTTAATTATGTTTTCCTCAAGGCAATTTACTGTATTGACTCCTTATTAACACCACTAAACAGGATACAAATGCAGTGGAAAGAAGTTCATGTTAAAGCAACGAGGCTCACATACTCGCTCACTGACTGCAGTGGCATTTATATGAGTAATAAAAAAAAACTCCATAGTGGTGGGGGGAGAAGGAGATTAATGAATGAAGGGTTGGAAATTGGCTTTTAAAAAGATAGCTTCGGGTTGAGCCTGAACAGGAATTTAATTTGTTTTCAAAATAAATATTACAAATAATTTCTGTTCTTTCTATTAACACTACTTAATTGGGAATCCATCTTAGCTTCACCAGTGTAGGACCCAAAGGGCCCAAGATTCTGAGAGAGAGACGATTATCTATTCAGGGATACAAAAAATGAGAGCACACATTTACTGTTTTTTTTTCTGGTTAGTTATCAGTCTGGTTTATAAAAATAAGCACCTTTTTAAATTAAAGTGTACTTTAATAATAAACGTCACAGTGGAAAATAAGTTGACTGACATTTAACAATGAAAGAAAGGGACGTTAAATATATAGATTTTCCTTGAACCTTGTTAGCTCTTGAGCCAAATTCACCATCTTGTGAGCTAGTACATCTGGAAAAAAAAGGAATATTGGCAGAAGTGGTCGCTTTTAGTGGTTCTTTTGTTGTGAATATCAATCTTCTTTTCTCTCTCCCCCATTCTCTCCCCTATCCTCTCACTCTCCTCTCCTCTTCCTCCTCCATCTCTCTCTTTCTCTGACTTTTTTCTCCCATGATTTCTGTCTCTCCCTCCTCACTCACACATCATTTATCATCCTCCTTTCTTTCCCCTCTCTACCTCATCCATACCCCCTCCTCTCTATCTCTCAATCTCATCTCCTCTCTCTGTTCCTGATGCTTATTTACAGCAGCTGAGCAGTGTTAAGTTCACAGTGTACAGTGTATGGGTTTACACATCTGCTTGTGCGTGTCTCCCCTGCTGCAGGGAGATATGCCAATGCAGCCAAGTGGCTAACTATGCTATAAGCTTCAGTAGGCTTGTATTGCTAACAGCGCCAGTCTTACTAATGCTTGTTATTATTTGGCACTAAGGGCCCAATTAAATTAGCATTTTAGCAGTGCAAAAAAACATTTGGGGACATTATGAGCTAATGCCATTTTTACTGTTGTAGACAAGGTGCTGGTCAGTTATCCCATGGTCCCCAAGCAAGAGACTTACAAAAAGATCTGTATGAGCTAGCAGCTGTGGAGCGAATTTCTAGATATCTTGTCATGTTCTCTCTCCAGTAGTATTTGTAACAGAAACGTCATCACCAGTTTCTTAATTATCATTAGCAACATCTTGCATGGTCCTATTAATGTTGCGTTAAATAACTTTTTGTTCTTGGCTGGTTTTTCAAATGTCATAGATTCATTGCTTGGTACCTTATCATTTTCCAGTACTGTAGGTTAGCATTGCTTCCATGGTCCCAGCATCACTTAGTTATTAGAGTTATTTAGGCCAGTATGGGAATGAGGATTATCTACTCCACAGAAAGCATCTAAATGTATTTGAAAAATAGTCAGCAAAGGATACAAATATTGTCAGAAAAATTATGTGGGGACCACTGATAATGTTTCTAATACTGCAAGACAAACAGATTTGAAATCTTTGCTTTTCACTGTCATACAAAAATGATGACACATCATTAATCTATATTGAAAGACTGGTACCATGTGCGAATTGCACACCAAACCGTATATAGAAAGGCTAAAGAGTCATCCATAGCCAAAATTAAACTTCTTAATATAGAGAGATAAATATATAATTCATATGTGTGGTTGTTAACTCACTGAGAAACATTGGCAAGCAGGTTATGTGAGGGAAAGAGGGAGTATGACACAGAAGCCACCTTTGGAGAATGTAAACAAATCAAATGAAATTATTTGAGTGATATTTTTAATTAAGTGCTAGTTTATCCTTTGGCTATAGCCTTAGAAGGAACATAATGTACAGTTCTTGATAAAACAAAGGATAATTGTTTGAAACTGAATTAATTAAAAGCAGCTGAAAGAAGCAGCAATGGGCGGAGGGTGTTGCAAAGCGTGACTTAATTTATTAATATAAGATCGGTGCCCTCTGTAATGTCTTCCCTGCTTTGTTATCCATGACAGTCCTATACATCAGCTCTGCATTTAAGTGTGAAATTACAGGTTGCTGTCTCTGTGGTGTAGCAGAGGCTGGTGAGATGTTAAAAGCCCCCTTGGTGCTCTATGCGTGGCTTCTGTTAGAGATGCATGGTCTTTCCAAGGCAGAGGCGAATTCATGGGCTAGAATAGTAAAGTGTTTTTCTACTTTTCCTGAAGCTCTGACAGTATAGTCTCTCAAACCTTCTTAAAGAGCTGAAAGAGTATGAATACCAGTTTCAAGTGCAAATTGGATGCAGTGTCTTTGCCTTTGAAAAAACAAATAATTCCCTCCATAATGCAACTTCATTAAAAAAGGGAAAGGATAAGGCATTGACAAACAGAAAATGGTTATTTTGTACCGTGAAAGGTCAGCCGCTTTTCCTTTGCACCTAATGCCAGTCCCTCAGTGGCTGCAGAAGGGGGAAGTTATTTGAGTGAAGCCACAAGGGACAGCAGTCTCTAATTACACAGTGAACACTGGCATGTGACACACCATTCTTACCCTTTCATTATTTCTTAAATAACAGAGCAAGACTGTTTAAGGAAAAGAACCCTCTAGTTTAATGCTAGAAGGTGACAGTTTAATCTGCATGTAAGGCTTAATTATCAACTTTAAAAAAAGAATGATATTCAGGTCACTGGCAAGACAGGAGCATTGCTGGAAAAATAATTAAAGGAATTTACTGTGGTGTCTTCCTACAGCATCTATCTACTACCACGTGCAGATTTGTTAAAGAAGATGTATAAATAATATACAGATAGTTAGAAAACCATTGCTTTGCTCATATTGTATGTAAAAATGTGCAGACATACTGCACTTAGATGACTCAGTTTAATATGGAATGTGACCTCTTGGAAGTGTTAGTCTTTCAAAACTGCACATTTCAGACTTATTTACCAAACGGAAGTGCAAAACAGATCTCCCTTACCAAAAGATTTTAAGCAGCAATTACAATGCAATGGTTTTGTACAAAGGGGAAATGGTAGCACATGTGTAGTTATCTAAGTAGAATTGTGCCATAGTGGTACCATTTCCATATTTTGACAATGTATCACAAGCATGAATCAATACACACTAGTAATCCACTGCAGAAGCATTGTGGTTCCCAAGGGAGCATTTAACATATGGTCGTTGCATTTTCCTCCACATATTCCAGCATCTAATGACATGCTCCATAATTAGCTACACCGGAATTTGTGTAACTGTGTAACTACATGTGTAAACACAATTGCCAGGTCATGGAATGATTAGGGAAATTAATATATATCCATCTGTCTGCCTATTTTAGTGAAAGTCTCTTCTTCTGTGGGTGCAGCCAGTTCGGTCTGTTATAGAGGTTACAGTGATGTGTGAAATATGTCATGCTAAGAACATAGTGGCTGCCGTGTTATATGTACCCAGGGCACAGTTGCTGCCAGTTTTTCAATGGGTTGACCTGCTCAGTCAGCCCACATTTGCATTTAGTGCCGTGTTTAGGCTTTTAATTATTTACCAACCTTAATTTGATTTGAATGCCTGTCAGCTTGACCCTTGACCTGACATAGAGAGAGACAGCTAAAACAAAGCTTGTTTAGCTTGCTGTTAATGGACATGCTGTGAATTATGGACTCCTTCTTTACTTGTAATTAAGGTGTAATTAGCTAGTGGTTGTTAGCAAGGGAAAGGTCGCTTTTTTTCAGTGTGGTCATAGGTGCTTGTTAAAAGTGCCTGGTTGATTGTAGGACTTATTTCTTTTCATGAACCAACCAGCAGCTCCTCCAGTTGACTGAAGTGCTTTCATTCAGTAACATGCTTTGACCCAGCAGACATAGCTGAGGTGAAATGACCCAGGAAGAAATAAAGCATTATTGCCCACTGCCTGTGGCTTTTTCAACCCTCTGGGCATTAGCTTTCCCCTATAAGAATCAACTGCAGTATACTGTACTATAGGAAACATTAGTATTTTTGGATGGTGAAGGAAAAAATAACCTTAAGAAATATAGCTAATATGAATTGAACTGCAAATGTATTTTATTATATCTTAGATACAGTAAGCATGTGATGTATGGCTCTCCTAAAACCTTCCCAAGACATGCTACAGGTGATTGTGACAGGTGAATACGTGCTAAATATTTGAGTAGCTTATCATCAATACAATTGGTAGGGTATTTGTAATACAATAACATGTGGAATGACTTTTGATACTTGGAATACATTACTTTAAAGATCCAAACGAATAAATAATTTAGTGATTTTAATAAAACTAATCATGCTATTTGTCCTTACACTTTTATGTGTTAAATGCTTTATTAGCATTTTAAATGGTGCACTGCTCAACATGACAGTGAACCCAGCAGTGCTAGATAATATCTCAAAACATAAATCTAAGACCAAACCCAAAGGAGGTCTGGTGAAAACTATGACAGCAAACTGGTGTTTTTAGCGTCAATTCAAGAGCAAGTGGTTCTGAGTTCCAATATTGAATCATTATCATTTTTCTCTAAATCTATCTTTACATGGCTTTCAACATACTTTGAACTTGTCTGGACAATTCTATCTCCCTAGCAGATTTCAGACTTCCATTCCATTCAAACCATGGGTCAATATGACCTTTCAAACCTATTGCCCTTGCATAGTATACATATAAGGAGAGGTCTGAGTTGGTATGACCAGGCAAGTTGAAAGGTCACATTGTTACTTGATTTGAAATGAATGAGGAAGTCTGTTCAATGTTAGGCAGGTCGAATATTCCAGATACGCTCGCCGACAGATAAAGGCAGATATAGAAAAAATGCTAATAACTCAATATTGGATCAACAGAACTCAGAACCACTCAGCATAATTGCAAAGATCTTGAAAGGGTAAAAAAGGTGAAAAAATAAGTAAATGACATTTGAAGGCACTTGCTCTTTAATAAAAATGAATATGGAGTCGCCAGCACCTCCTGTTCCAACCAAGTGGAAAAGATTGCAGATACTGTTCCAGAAACCAGATACACCATAAATCACCTGGAAAATATGTACATTTAGTGTACCTCATTGGATATTAATTCAAGCAGGATCTGGGATAATGTCTACAACACCTAAACAGGGTTTCATAGGATCTATGAATGAGTTTGCTTTAGTTGATTTCAATGTAGATTGGGCTTACATTTCAGTACGGTATTGCAGTGCAGTTATTTGGGGCATTGTGTTGGAGGAGTAGTTGCACAGAGCAATACCCCAGCACAGTGTAAGAGGTCTCTGCAATCAGAGGTGTGGTCTTCAGGGTGACTCGGGTTTATAGTGTTTTAAAATGTCTCCCGTCTAAACTACAACCATTATCATGTGGTTAAAATGTTCCCTTGCTATTGCAAATTCAGTGTTAAACACCTTCAACTTTCCACCCCACCCCCCCACCCCCTTTACACTGAGGACAAGATGAGATGGTGGATGGCAGTGGATCGATATCGCCTAATGAACATCTTCAAATCAATAAATTAATTAGTTCCATTTGGGAATTGACCAGAAAGGAGGAAAAAGAAGGAAAATCAACACATTTTACACAAGGAGTAAATCACTTCAAATAATTGCATGTGTAATGAACCTTCTTAGATAGTTCTGCTCCTTATATGGAACTGGGCTCATTTAACCCACAGATCACAGCATGCTCATCTCTGAACCTGGATATCAGGGTTCCATCCTCAATCACTTTTGCCTGTGTTGTGTACAGGATGCTAACTTACTCTCCCAGCAGTTTTCTACACAGTGGTGGTGAAATGAAAATCAAAGAGAGGGATTACGCAGTAAGACTTTTAATTTTACAGTACATAAACGTAATAAATCATGATTTTCCTTTTACACTTTTTTTACAAAAAGTATTTACAAACCTACATTTTTAGTTATGTAATTAAAGCCAGCAGGCTAGGTTCCATAATTATAATTTTGAATAATAGGGATCTTTAAAACAGGTCTGATAAAACCATGCCTCAACTGACTGCCAAGTCTTTAATTTTATCATTCTAAAATTTCATGAGATACACTCACCTTTTAACTCACTGCACTGGTGGTGTTCCAGAAGTAAAGTGGTTTGGGTAATTTCGCTGCAATTTTATCTGTATAAAGTCAAAATCCTTTTCAAGATGTGAAGGAAGGTAAACTCACTTTAATAATTACGTCTTTAACAAACAGCAAGCTAGACTTACTTCTGTCCTGAACTGTGGTCTTTTCTTTTTTTTTATTTGTGTCTCAGACTATTAGATGTGCAACCTCAGGGAAAGTGTTATTTTAAAGCCACATGCTGAGAAATGACAAGCGACGTCTCTCTCTCTCTCTCTCTCTCTCTCTCTCTCTCTCTCTCTCTCTCTCGCTTTTACTCTGAACTGGAATCAAAATCAGCGGTCCGCATTTTTTTTTATTCAAACGGCCAATAAGATGCTTTTCATATTTGTATTCTTTTGACGTTGAAAATGTATTCAAAGGAAAATACATTTGAAAATGAGCCACACTTACAAGAATCAGGAAGATTTTTGTTTGTTTGTTTATGGTTATCATATAATGCCCTGCTGAAGCTCTATGTATTATACAGTATATGCTAGAATAGGTTGCTACATGTATGTATTTATGCAACAAGCAAGATATTTTAGATTGAAAGCTGTAAGAAATGTACTATTTACTCTGCCTCTCTCACACTCACTTTTTATCTTTCTCTTTCACTCTTTTCTGCTTCTCTCGCTGAACTGGAATTAACAGTAAAGTATGCATGAAGGTACATTAAATGACAGTGAAACATGCCTGCAGGCTGAGCTCTTAATGACTGTGGTGTCCCTTGTTTCCTGACAAACCTGAATAGAATTATCCAGAAATATTGTTTAATGTGTAACCTTAAAACAACAGACTGAAATAATGTCTTTTAAAAAACATGACCTTCAAAATATTTAGAAGAGAAACGGAGGAACGTTAAAAATCAGTCTCTCTCACTGGTAAATCCATCTCAGTTACATATGTGAGCAGGAGGATGAAGGGAAATGTAGTTCTGAGAGGTCCATGCGGGTACATGTGAAGCCATCTTGAGGCAGGGAATGCAATTTAATTTAAAAAGTGGTCAAAATGTAAAAATACAATACACACACCTTACATAAACAGTTGTAGCAACACATGGGAAAACAATAAAATAGAAAGGTCCCTATGTACCCTTTAAACAGCACAAAGTAAACGTTTGTAGGCTTCAATTAACACAATTAATTAAAGTTCACTGGCTTTCAGAGAATGCAATCAGAGAATACAATTGTGCTCTAGTATCGAGCTACTTATAAATGACAATGTTCCCTGAAGGCCTTGAGCAGACATTTTTCTCTTCTCATGTATTCACATTTTATTGTTTCTTTAGCAGCTGACAAAATAGAATACTTCACAGTGCAGTCTCCATTAAAACACAACCTACTTGATGAAGCCATCTGTTTATTTACTACACAGTGTTTCAAGTACCAACCTGCCAACTGTCATGTTTACCTTATGGGCCCAGTTTTCGAAACTGCTTAGCCTTTTAGCCCCAAGTGAGTCAAGGTTTTTCATGTTTGTCCAGGAACCACAGTACAGTATGTCTCCAAGCATTCCTTTAAAGTTTTTCAGACTTTGTGAAGACAATTTATCCTGGCACCCAATACATTTACTTCCTGTACATCATAGCTTTACATGTACAGTCTTGTCAGTTCCTAATTACACCAAGAAGAATTTGCCCACTTTTTTGGCACTTGACTATAGTTTTACCTTAGACTTTACATCAACTACCAATTTATTTTCTTTTAAAAGATATCACAAAAACACTTTTTTGTACAATATCAGGTAATATATATATAATATATTTAATTTCTGCAAGTGCCTTTCGGTCGAGACTAACGTGTTTTTACATGTATTTCTAACGAATATCATCCCACTAAACTTGGGGTCCAGGGGAGTGTCCTCCATTTTTTTCCCACTCTTAAGTAGACAAGTACTACAGTATATGTTTAGTAATTTATCAACAAAGCCCAGCACAATCCTTAATTGACACGAAAGACCAGTGAACTGCCCCACTACACCATCTAGCCAGCCACAACTATTTTGGATGTTATTGATGAATCCACATATCACATAATTGAAGTGCTACAGAACTATGGGGAAAATACAGTCAATTAGATCAGTCATTGATCTGTTAAAATCTGCCTATATTTTTTTTTCCTGAAGTCCAAATTATGCAGCTCTCTTTGACGTCCTCATTTACATGCCTCTAAACATGCTTGAGGTCATTGAATTTGTTGGAAATGTATACTTCCATTCATTGCCAATGAGTTAGTGTGCCATCTGTTAGTTTTCTCCCATAATATATGTGTAAACGGGCTGTCCTATATACAACTGATTAACATATTATGCAAATGACAGCTGTGACCTTCCATTATATACAGTAAAAAGCAGGCAGTTTCAGCTGAGAATGAGAAAGACAGCAGATCAGACAGACTTTGATAGAGGGCTGATAGGAAGTGATCAGTTGGCATGTGCTTCTATATCGCAAACTGGCCGAATTGTTTCTGTTGAAGAACTAATTGTGCCGATCGTGATGACTCTATGGATTGTTCTGACGATGACAGATTCACAATGACAGATTTCAAAGAGGGATAATAGTTGGTGCTTGGAACAAATGTGATTACTAGGCCAAAGACAGCAGCAGATTTCCATCCCCAACTTCCCTGAAGGAATGTAGGAATGGTTATGTGATTCTCCAGAATTGACCAAAGTATTGATTATGTTAAATTGATTCTACATTAAGCAATAACATCGAAGCCTCTTTAACTTAACATCCAGTATTACACATTTTTCATGTCAAGGTTAAAGACTGTATGGGTTTTAAATATCACTGATAGCTTCTTGTTGTTTAGATTTACTTTGTATACTGTTTTTTAATTCCATCACACCTGGTGACTTTTCAATGGTTTGATGGACCCCTGTGGGGGTTATGGCTAGCTATCCACATGCTTCATATTCACAGGAATTTACTGCCGTTCTTGTCATTTGAGATATTTGTTGTGGAAATGAATATGTATTATAACCGAAAAGGATTGTATAAGGAGAACCACACACAAGATTGCAAATGAAAAGTCATGGTGCACTGTGTCATAAATCTTCAAGGAATGCCACAGTCCCAAAAGACAACTGACTGGTAATCTATAGGCAAAGTAAAGGCTTTAGAGGACTGTGACATCTGAAAGGTTCAAATCAATACATTCAATAACCCAAACGCCTAATGCACCAAGTGAGCTGCTCATGAAGGTGTGACCACAGCCAATGGTGAAAAACTGAGACATGCATTGAGTGGGAAATAACTCATTTCCAGTAAATTGTGGACTCATTTTACAAAGTCCTGATTTGAGACATGTAGCTTACTGTAACTGTAAACTTACAGGTACTGTAACGTTAAGTCAATATTGCTCTCTCTTTAAAATATAACATTTTATAATTGGCTACATATAAATAAATATTTCAATTATTACCTGCTTGTCTTTTCTAGTTGTATAACATACTCCAACAATGGCAATTTAAATATTCTCTATGCACTTTGTAACCACAAGTCAAATTATGCTAAATGTTGTTTTTTTAATAGCCTTTCATTAATCTAAATTGGTTTTAGATGAGGATCATTAAAAGTTAGCCTTTTACTGTCAGAATAAGCCTCCAGCTCACAGCAAGCCTCTTTGCCACAGCTATTGAACACAGAGAACCTGTAGTCTGCTTCCCTTTGAAAAAAAATGAAGTTATATATTGTAAAATATTGGGATCTTTGTATGCCTCTACATATGCCATCCCTGATATTTGTTCTGCAATATATAAATGTAGCATTGGCCAGTGCTTCTCTATCCAAAAGTGATAGCTTTATGGCCCATTGTAGAATTGGTAGAACAGACTGCAAATTTCTAGCCCTGAATTCCATGGAGGCTTTAAAATAACAGTCTTTAAATTGAGTTTAAGTTTGATTTTAAAATTTGAAATATGACCTACATTCTCGTTGAGTTACCTATGTCATTCCATATAAGCAATGTGTATTTGTATTATTAATTTGCACACAAACCTGAATATTTCTTTTAAAAACAGTGTTGTTAAAAACAAAACAAGATAGAAATGATAATACCACTAAATGTATTTTCCATTGGTAGCAAGAAATGGGAATAAGATATGCTGCTTCAGTGTTGCCTTTTCTCATTGTGAAAATTGCAATAATATATGTTTTAGTTGTTATTACTTCACAGAAAAAACACACAGAGACATTAACCAATCAAAATCTATAAAGCTGAAATTAATAAAACTGAAATAGAAATCAGAGCTGAAAAAAAAGTGCCTGAACCCCTCTGGTGTTCACCACAGCTGGAATTGTACTCGCTAGTAAATCCACCAGGATTGTAGCAACCACTTATTTTTAGGGGTAATCCCAGGTTAACCAGGTATTGATGCAATCTAGGGTGATGTTTCAGTGTTGTAAAATGCTTTGAACAAAACCAGTTTTGGATTATCCAGCTGTTGTATAGCTGGATCAAATCAACCAATTATGCAGAAATGGTTGTAACTGTTATTAAAGTAGATCCTATATTCTCAGACTTGAACTTTCAACTGGAATGAAAAAATAAAAAATATGTACTTCACGACCACACTTCCCATTCCAGTCTCTCCTTCTTGCAACAGGTGGTGCATCCAGGTAGGTAGGTAAGTTGTCAGCTTGGAGTAGTGTTGATGACTGTACGTGAATGGAGATTTCTGTTTCTCAGAATGGAAGTTTTGGAATGATATTTTCTTAAGTAAAACATTGGACAATCTGCTGTAACAGTTCCCATTTTAATGAATTTACATTGGTAAGTCTGTTATTTCAATTCACTTTGCTATGTTTGCCAGTGTGAAATAGGTCATGATCTTCCCCAGATTTTGCCACACTTTTGTCCTCATCACCCTCATTAAATGTCACCTACCATTAAATATACTAACCGAATATAGTGTATTATGTATTCCTCTTCTTAAATTATGTATGTCTGTGCTCAAATTGTCAAACTGCATCTGTCAAATTTGCCTTTTAATGGACTAAAATTACATAAATAAATAAATAAATAAATAAATAAACGAATCTTGAAATGCAGTGCTGTTTGTAATGCAAAAGAGAAGGTATGGTGCTGAGTGCTGGTCAATAGGGGGACAGAAACTCTTCACAAAGAGCAGATGAGGGTGACGCTCCATTGCTATAACTCCAGTACCAGAAAAAGTAAATCATGTGTTAAGGAAAATAAGGGTCAGTTTTAAACATAACACCAATTTGTGTTGCTGCCTCACGGTGAAGAAAATTATTGGGCCATGGACGATAAGTTGATTTGAGTAGATTGAGTCATTTGAATGCATGGCCATTATTTTAACGCTTTGTGAAAGATAGAGAAAAAGAGACAAAAAAAACAGGAAAATGCTGGAAAGCAACAGATATAAATAGAATGAGAATCTAACTAAATTGATAAAGAAAAACTTGGGGTGATACTGTTTTCAAAACTAATACTAAAATATTACAGTTTTAGAGAGGGGCTGTAAATTTAAAATAGGTAAAGAAATCTGAAGAAACTTTACTCTAGGAGAAAAATGTTACAAATGCTGAAAAAAAGACTTTGTACAACCTTTTGTAAAATCTTATTTAATTTCATTCAGATTATATGATTGAGCATTTGCGGTGGTAGAACCTAAAATACTGTATTGACAGTAACAGATTGCACAAGACCGCTAACACATCAGTGTAAGAGGAGGAATGGAGTCGGTCAATAAATAATGTGGCTTGAAGTCATTCAAGTAATTTGTTGGAATCCAGAGGGGTCAGAGAGATAGAGTGTACACTTTCTCAATTTGGGGGAGGTAGTTAGGGTCAAAAGCAATTAGAGCACTGAAACAAGTAAATCAATGAAAACGAGAAGGTACAGACACAGATTGTGACAAATGAGTTATAATTGTCTTAGTTATAGATATAGCTATACACCACAAAAAAATACTTTGAGAAACAAAAACGAAGATGATAAACAAGAAATATTTTTAATAGTAGATTGTAGATTGACTAGTGTTTAAAATACAATAAAGAAGTTCAATATCATTTAAACGCTGTATAAGATTAAAGATTATTCAGTCGAAAATACATGTAGGTTACAATAGGCCTGGCGACAAATTATTGTAAACAGTGCTATCATGCTTGTTTTCATTCTTGACCAACATATATTTTTATGTTTTCATTTTCTAAATATGTTCATATATATATATATATATATATATATATATATATATATATATATATATATAGATATATATATAATATATATTATTATATATATCAGTGTATGTATTAGAAAACACTTTTGTGAAATCATCTGTTGTCACAGTTGTTCCTCATCTTAATCTACTCTATTCATGACAACTGCTTCATGGCTACATTATGATAACACAGGTTGTCATGGCAACTAATATAAATCCAGTGTATTTGCAACAAGTACAGATCAGTTGTGTTTGAAGAGAGAAAAGAAAGAAAACAGAAGGTTAGCATATTTAGAACTAATTATGGATAAGCAACATTTGCCAAAGTCGAGGAACCCAGCAGGTAGATCTTCTACCCCAGTTCCACCTAGGACAGTATCTAGTGGTCCAGCAATATATCCCAAAAATGCTCCTAAAGAGACTTTTAAACAGACCGTCGCTATTATAGTGGACTCAGGTTCTGGAATCACCAAAGCTGGGTTCTCTGGAGATGAGCAGCCCCGCGTAGTACTTAAAAGTTCTGTGGGGATCATCCCTCAGAAAAGCCGGTCCACAAAAGAAGGGCCAGAGTACTTCATCGGATACAACATTCCAAAAGAGAGGGTGGACGTGGTCAAAAAGAAGCCAATCACCCACGGCATTGTGACGGACTGGGATGCCCTAGAGAAGCTATGGCACCACATGTTTTACCAGGAGCTGCGCATCTGCCCAGAAGAGCATGGCATTTTGGTGACAGATGCCCCACTTTCACCAACTACAAACCGGGAGAAAATGACTGAACTTCTCTTTGAAGAGTTTTGTGTGCCAGCAATGTATGTGGCTCACCAGTCCCTGCTGTCTCTCTACTCCTATGGACGGACCACCGGCTTGGTAGTGGAATCCGGCTCGGGAGCTACCTATGTCTCCCCCATCCACAACGGATACTCCATGCCCCACGCCACTTTCCGCCTAGATCTGGCTGGCCGTGCTTTAACTGAATACCTCGGCAAGCTGATGGCAGACGCGGGCAACCGTTTCAGCTCCCAGGAGAAACCTCTGGTGCGTGAGATCAAGAAACAATGCTGCTATATCTCTCAGGACTACGAAGTTGAGCTGAGGTCTGAAGAGAGGGGCTACCTCATGGATTATGTGCTTCCGGATGGGCATGCTATCACACTGGGTAGTGAGAGATTCCGCTGCCCTGAAATCCTATTTTGCCCTTCCACTCTGGGGGTGTCGGAGGCTGGGATCCATGTCATGACCATGAATAGCCTCCAAAAGTGTCCGACAGAGCAACATGAGCAGATGATGGACGGTATACTGGTATGTGGTGGCTCGTCTCTGCTGCGTGGCTTCCCTGAGCGCCTCAAGAAGGAGATGATCAAACTGGCCCCCCGAGGAGCCAAGGTAAATGTCATTGCCGGACCCCACCGTGAGTTCTCTGCCTGGGTTGGAGGCTCGATCATGGCTTGTCTCAACAGCTTCCAGCCCATGTGGGTCTCAAGTCAGGATTACAATGAAAGAGGGCCTTTCATGGTTCACCACAAGTGCTATTAAAGACAATTGGGTGGTTTAGGAATTGTCTCTTTATCATGTCAATAAATGATTAAAAATCCAAAGTGGTCTGGTGTTTTGTGAAGATAGCTGAATTCACAGCATTACAAAAGAATGTGTTATTTTTCAAAATAAACACAGCATTTGCTTTTATTTCCTTGTGCATTCTAGTTTATTATGGTAAACAGTTTTAAAATAAAGTTTATTAGATATGAGTGATTTGTTTTAAAATTGACAAAAAAATAGTTTTGTATTTGAGAAATATGTTCTAAACTGCCCAGCCTAAGTTTTCTTAATGCATGTTGTTATTGATTACTATTAAAGAACCATATTTTTAATGTTTGCTTGCATTGTTATAAAAACAAATAGCTGAACACAATTAAAATCAAATAATGATTCAGTTTGTGGCATACATACCCTATCCATGAACCCATGAACATAAAATATGCATCACTGTCAAGGCATTATGATGTCATTTAATCTCATTCATAGCAGTGGCATGTATTCACTAATGCATTCCTTTTTTAGACTTTTTTAGACATATATATTATATATATATATATATATATATATATATATATATATATATATATATATATATATATATATATATATATATATAATATATTTTTTTGTAGAAATGAAACAGTAATGGGGGGTGTCCTGGAAACCTTGATAATCCCCGTTTTCATTTTTGTTATCCTATCCTTGCTACCTATTACAAACACAATATCATTTTCTGTAGACTCAAATGTGTGTAGGTTATTAAATTATCCACCCCATCATTTTTAATTTAGAAATTCTGTTTTTTTTTTCATAATTTTAAGCAACATGAGTTGATTCGTTGGGCACCCAGCAGGTAGGCTATTTAAAAGTTGCAATCAGAACTTCAATTTGTAGGGATTGACCTTTATGTTATTGAACCAGTTCAACAACCAGCACCAAGTCTCTTGAACCTGTACAACCAGCTGAAAACCAGTAAACCAGATCCGGGCAGCATACAGGAGCATCTGTCCCCCGCCCTGGGTGCTGTCAGTATCAGCACCTGACTTGCAGATACAGGCACACAATGTGTCTCCTACAGAAACCAAAATAAGCAAATATTAACCAGCTCCTGCACTGTGCAGAGATACACGGACACTCGTTATTACATAGTTTACAACATTTTCTTTGATAAATAGTAGCCACACCTCTTGCTGGCTTGTCAGTTTAACTCGCTGTTACTCACTCCACTCTTGCTCGCTCGCTCGCTCGCTCCCTCCGTCCCTCCCTTGCACGCTCCCCCACCCATCTCTCTAACTGAGCGTTTCTTCTCACAATCCCCATCCAACTCCGGCTGTCAGAAAGCGCACGGTGGATGGACCAGGAGCACTGGAATTTACCCCTCTCTTTTAGAAAACTAACCAAAGAAAGAAACGCTGCTCTGCACACTAGTCAGGACATCTCCAACAACATAGGTTCTTCTTTTGGTCAGAAAAAGCAAAGAAACGACTGTGGACCTTTAAATCCATCAAGGATCTAAGGTAGGTGCATGGAGCGGTGGGGGTTTAATTCTACCGCAGATATCACACTTCTTTGAATAAAAATGTGCAATACAAAACGCTGTTTTTAAAAATACGCTTTAAAGTGTTGTTTTTTTTTTTTTTTTTTGTTTTTTTTTTTTTTAGAGGCAGGCTGAGCTTTATTATTCTGCCGTTGTTTTTCTTTTTTTATTAATATTATTATTTATTTATGTATGTATTTATTTTGTTGACTAATTCCCACAGTGCTTCACACCTGTGCAAAGGTCGGCGTGTAAGAATGCGCGCTGTGACATTTGCTCTTCGCTGTGCTCCAAAGCTGCGGTTTTTTAGCAATGGAGTTGATTATTTAAGAAGTGTAATACGCATTCATATGTAAATACTAAGATTTTTTTTAACTGTCTGTCTATTAGTCGAACAGTAAAATCTGATTAATATAATTGTATTAGTCGCAGTAGTAGATCGTAGTAGCTGTTGTAGATGACGTATGGTTGTATATTTATTGATGTATGTGTGTTATTCGTTTTTGTATATGTAAATATGTATTTACAGGTACAGGTGTATTATAAAAACGTATATTGTACATGAATAAAAACTGCCTGCATTTCAGTCTATCTCTATCTCTGTGTGTATAGTGTATTAGATAATTCTCATACTTTTTGTCTTTGATCTAAGAAGCGGAGAAGTTCACAGTGCTTATACTGTGTCTGCTATGTTCAGGGAGCTCGCTGATTTCACATGGAGAGCACTCTGTCTGTGACCAGCTTGAGGAAACCTGTGGTTTCCGATTGGAAAATAATCCATCTGTCTCATTTAAACCCATTGGAAAATAATCCATCTGTCTCATTTAAACCCAGGCAAAGTGTGCACTTTTAGGAATATTAAGTGTACAGTGAGGTATGCAATGTGTTACATTAGAATTATATTGAATAAATAAAAAAATTTAAAAAAAACCCTGCTGTTCCTTTATAAAGTGATAATAAAAATAACTCCTGAGATTTAAAACCAAAAATACTGAACATACTCCCTCTGGAAGCATCAATTATCACTTTTTCAAATGTGCATTTGTTTCTAATAGGGCACACTGATCACTTTGTGACCCTAATAACTAATGGATTCCAGCATTAATCTTTACAGAAGCAGTAGGTATATATGCACAAGCATTTGCTTGATGACATTTCGCTGCTGGTACTGGAAAAGTCTTGTCAAAAAGGGTTGGAGATTGAGCAGTAATATGAAAAGCACCTGTCCCAGTGATGGGATTTTAATTTCCTGTTCAGCTTGGGGAGAGTTGAGTCTGTCTTTTACCATTAGTGGCGACACTTTACAATGGGTGCTCATTCTTATGAACAAGAGTTGGAAAAAGTCTGTTCATATTAATACATGTGGACTTTTCTTTGGAGTCAAGCACAAAATAATAGTTAAATTCATATATAATTATATTTGAGTCGCCACTTAGCATTTTAATATCGTAGCTCATTGTACCACATACAAATTCAGATTAAACAAAACAACAGAATTTGGCAGTATTGTAAAACAGCAGAAGCCATTAATTCATCGGAAAGCAGTTTTGCAGGCTGTTGATGGAATTTGATAAAGGGGAATAATATAAGAATATTGATTCAACTTTGCTCAGCAGGTAACATCCAGTTATTAAATAAAGATGTGCGCAGGGCTTTGCAGATACACTATATGAATGTGTTTCAAATGCTGTGTTAGTAATCTCTGCATGTGGGCCATGGGGTATTGAACAGTTTCACAAAAAAACATACAGCGTGAAAAATAAGTAAATGTTACTGTGGAAAGCAGTGTCCCGACTGACAGGTGGTTAATCAAGTTGAATACTTCAGCAAGGATGCGCTGAAGTTCATTGTTATTCTCCCTATGGTTTAAAATACTGTATAATTACATGTGAAATTAAATAACTTTCCTGTCATTCTACTGCTCTGCTTTTATGAGCCTTCTTCATTTATCACACAGTGTAATGGCCTTGTTTTGTGGATAGAGGACAGAGGGCTGGTTAGACATCAGAGATGTACTGTACAAATAGGAAAGGTATTGTACCCATTACAGTAGTTTACAATCAGTTGGTGTAAATGGCATGGCCTTGTCAGACTTTGATCACAATAACAGATTTCTGGTAGCAATAGTATTGAGTCAAGATGAGATCGGCATTGATTAACTCAATCATAGTTAATGGATGACACTTTTGGATATTTATTTTTATGGTTAAGGCAGGGAGACATACTTAGCAAGCACTGAATATGGGCATTGAATATGGACATTTTAAGCAATATGTGTTTGAATAAAATAGCTGAATATTTGCCCCTGCAGTACAATAAAACAATCATATACATTTCATATACATATAGACAATGTACCTTGTATTATTCATATAACATTGTCCAATATTTCCAGCACATAATTCTATATACAGCAGGGTCTGTGATCTCTTTCTCTTGTACTACAGTGAATGGACTGGTATGTAAAAATCATGTCTGACAGGGAGTACTAGAGATTTTTTCAGTGTTTCTTAAACAATAGTATCTATTATTTATTGATTACATTTGGCTTTCATGTGATACATTGGATTTCACATTGATATGTGTAGTTCTATGTAATGAAATGTCATTAGGATATATACTGATGTGTGCTATTTAATATCTTATGTGAGTTTTGTATAATTTGGTTAGACATGATTTACCATGCTAACAAACTAAAGTCCCTATTCAACCATGGGGATGCTTCTGAAAAGACTCCTAAAACCACATTGCTAAATAAAACAATAATAATAGTAGAAACATTTAGATGATATTAATGTAAAGTATTCATCATATTTGAGGTTGCTTGCACATCACTGTGTACTGAAAAGAAAAAGAGCCAATTTTACAGTCCGCATTTCTCAGCTGTCAGATTATTTTCTCTGTGTCAAAATTAATCTTGTGTGTTGCTATCTGAATATTCTGAATAGCTCACAGTGGAGGGGAACACAGTGGAAATAATTACATAATCAAATTATAGACAGACAGGCAAGGAAGGTTAGGGAGAGAGGTGGATTGATACAATTGATGACAAGACATGCAAAGAGATTTCATTTGTGAGACAGCCATATTAACAAACATAAGTCTAAATTGATTCCAGCTTGGTCTCTATTTTATTCAGACAATTACATCCTAATAACGAGTTCTCTGATATCTCTATATTGACTATTCCAGCAATGAGTTTTTGTAATGAATTTGCTAGTTCTCATATTCACAGTCCTTGTTGCACTGTATGGAATTCTCTCTCGTTTGACTTGCATATGACCAGTGCTATTTAAAAAATAACTGTCAATGGGTTCACCTCTGCTTGTGTATTTGCTGGAATCAGTCTATATAAGTAACTCATTAGCAGAGCCACAGAAATGAATATACCATTAATCGCAATGCATCAAAATTACAGTAAACGTAAACAGATAGACGCTACCCCTGACTCTGGCAATTAAAGACTCATTAACACAACCATGTGATTAATATTTAATCACAACTTGAAATTTCAGATTCAGTGAGTGTCCTCTATAACAAGCTGACATGACTATACAGCACATGAACACCAGGGTCTTTACGGTAAAGGCACATTTAAATTCAATCTTTAGGCTAATTGTCTGTTTTGGTAATTTCAATTACACAGGGTTCCATAATGGCTTACCCAATGAAAGCACTGCCGTGTGAGTTACACAAGCATCGTTTGATTACTGTTTGTGGGCTGGGAATCCACAGGGTAAAGTGATTGGCTTTACAGCAGGAACTGAGGTCATACATTTACCTTCAGTCCTCCTATCTGGTAAGGGTTTTTCAGCATTGAGGTAGAAAAACAGATGAAATCGATACAAATTAATGCAAAAAAAAAAATCTAAAACGTATTTCAATAAAGGAATTCTTCTTTCAAAAAAGTCCATTTTGATTGGGAAATGACCAACTGTAAAGTGAATGTATTATGAATACAAAACCTAGATTTATATTTGGAGCAGATTAATCTCTGCTTACTGGCTGTTGTAATGACCACATCCGAATATCAATGTAATTCATCAACATCAACATATTTGGTTCAATTCTAAGCGCTCAGAATACTTAGTTCTCAGAAAATGTGTAGTGAATCAGAAATGAGAAAGTTCTAGTGAAAAGAGTCCATTGGGTCCAATTTGTGCTATGTTGATTAAATTAATAAAAATGTTGCAGCTGGTGTCCCAAATCCCTATTAGCTCTAATCTTGTACAACCTTGCCTATGGTAACTTTAGAAGTATGTCCAAATGGTTTCTTACTAGATTTATAATTTTAACAGTTTCTCTAACAGAAATGGATTTTCCTTTAACGTTGATACATTTGGCCCATTGTAGTTAAAACTTCTTTCTCCTTCAGGTGTTATAGTGTCTATTTAATTTTTAATCAATACTCAACGCCACTTGGTTGAACATTGTTTCAATCTGGGTACCTATTCGGCTACAGCTAAGGCAACACAATTTGCTTTGTCCTTCTACTGCTACAAGATTGAGGTGGCTGAGATCAAAGTCGGAGCCTTGAAACAACGGGGCTTCTTATCATACGGTACCAAATGCATTGGAAGTAGGTGTAGTGCATTTACATGCTAATAGTACAAGGCACTAGCATTGTACTTAGCAGATATTTTTTTAGGTGCATGTAATTATCACATTTTTTAACTAAAGCACACTGCTACTGCTTTTTTTAATGGTCTTAGATCTTCTCAAGATCCGTAGCTCTTCAGATTTTCAAGATTCGTTTAGAATGGTCTTGGTAGTATATTATTGACAGGACAAAGTGTTTTGTACCCTTCTAAAGGTTTACTTTGATATAGCTCTATAAAAGCATACAGTAGCACATGGTAAAGCATTGAGAAAGAATGATATGCACACGTAAGCATTGTATAGGATGAACAAGTGCACTACATCGTGGGGAAAGATGTTAACACTTTGTATGGTAAATATATTGTATAGGCATGACAAGGCCTGGTATTCGGTATACATGTACAATACATTTTAGATGGATAATAAAATTAGCTTGAATGGTTTATTTTTGTTCTGTTTTTCTCTCAATACATGATAATTATCTAGCATGTTTATTAAAATGACTATTAGAATCAAAGGTAACCAATTATACAGTTAAGGGAGTGGCGATATTCCTTTTTTTCACTGTTATCTATTTTCCCCCTTGTTTATAGTAGAGAGTTTGAATACCAGTTAATAAGATAGCCTTTTAGAGTGACGATAAAGAGTATGAAAGTCTACTTCAGTCTAACTAATTATTCTGTTGTTGATTTCACTGAGAGACTGCCTGCAATGGTACCGATTACTGCAAATTGGGATGGTGCTTTTAATTATTAAGAGTAAAGTGCAGTTTTGCTTGTAAGGTGCAGTGATTTCTTCTGAACATTATGGTGTTATGTCAAGCAAATTGTGCTACAAATGAAAACGATTCACCCAGTGATGCATTAGAATAAACTTGCTCACCTCACTTAGGTGATT
Source organism: Polyodon spathula (assembly GCF_017654505.1). Taxonomy (NCBI): domain Eukaryota; kingdom Metazoa; phylum Chordata; class Actinopteri; order Acipenseriformes; family Polyodontidae; genus Polyodon; species Polyodon spathula. The sequence continues at coordinate 9,476,199 of NC_054556.1, read as the reverse complement.
GTTTTAAATGATATTCATATGATAGGTAACAATACAGGTATGTTGAGGCTGAACACTCATTATTGAGGATGTGGGTGACAGCGCTGGAGAGCTGGGTTTTGCTTTTTGTTATTTCAGTGCAGTTTGACAGTGTTGGGGACTGTGTGAAGGCAGTGTTTGGACTAGTGTGCATTATTAATGGGCAGGGTGACAGTGATTGATGGCTAAGACTTTATAATAAAGTGTTTTATATTGCCTTACACATGCGGATGTTCCAGGGGAGTTTATTTTTCATAAAAATACAATGTGCTGAAACCTGGCATGCTCTAGCATCTATATGCACGAAAGCAGTGATGATTAACAATGATTTGAGAGTTCTCATGAGTGCCTCTGTCTTCATGAATGAACATTGTTCCACACCTGAATATTTCTGTGGACGGCACTAGTCCGTCTTGTATTTTACAAAGAGGATAGAAGATTTAGTACAATAATGCCATGTTTATAAGAACAGATCTCTGTAATCCACTTCTCCTGCTCTACATGAGTCAGACATGCAACGTTCTTAATCTAAAAGACGTAATCTACATTTAACTTCTTACTCCTGGCTCATTGATTTTCCTCAGTTGCACCGAGATTGAAAGTCCCCATGGGCTGTACGGGCTGTAATTCCAATGAACTGTCATGTTAGTATCATTCATTTCAAAGGTTACCAAATACCCCTTAAAACGCAACTTCTTGGTCATGGTATGTAATAACTTCTAAAAATCTACCTGTCCCCTTGCAAGCCCCGGCCCTGTGGATATGAGAAATACCACATGTGTTTGATGTGCTCTTTCTTATTAATTTCCACTTGGGTCAGAGTGTGACACAGGGACTGTGTAATGGTTACACTCTGGTGTACCAGCTCAGCTTGGTAAATGTCAATGCAGTGTTTGAATATTAACCATCTGGAGTGTAGACTAGTGATTTATATTGAGATGATGTTTTCTGGCTGATGAATTAACTTTGGCACACTGTTTTTTGAGGTTATGAAAAGCAACGTAGATTGCAGCATTACGGTTTACCTGCAAAACAAAATTGGCAACATTACAGCTGAGTCATGCACGGCCACTGAGACATGGAGAAAGCAGCATTTCTACATCCAGTTTCCAATGAAAAGGGTTATAGATGACACAAGTAGGCATCAAAGAGTTTGCTCTGACTGGATAGTATCTACAGGTAACAATTTAAATGAGAATTTGAAATGAAAATGGATTAATATTTTACCTCTTGTTGATTCATGCTGCCAGCATAGTCTTATAAGAAAGCAAGGCAGTGCTCCAGGGGATCTGCCATCACCTAATTTGCCACAGACACAGCCAGATTGTGTGAGTGTGTGTATATATATATATATATATATATATATATATATATATATATATATATATATATATATATATATATATATATATATATATATGTTTTTCTTATAGAAATGAAACAGTAATGGGAGGTGTCCTGGAAACCTTGATAACCCCCATTTTCATTTCCGTTTTCCTATCCTTGCTACCTATTACAAACACAATACCATTTTCTGTAAACTCAAATGTTTGTAGGTTATTAAATTATCCACCCCATCTTTTTTAATTTAGAAATACGTTTTTTTCAGTTTTTTTTTTCTCGTAAATTTAAGCAACATGAGTTGATTCATTGGGCACCCAGCAGGTAGGCTATATAAAAGTTGCAATCAGAACTTCAATTTGTAGGGATTGACCTATATGTTATTGAACCAGTTCAACAACCAACACCAAGTCTCTTGAACCAGTACAACCAGCTGAAAACCAGTAAACCAGGTCCGGGCAGCATACACGAGCATCTCTCCCCTGTGTTGGGTGCTGTCAGTATCAGCACCTGACTTGCAGATACAGGCACACAATGTGTCTCCTACAGAAACCAAAACAAGCAAATATTAACCAGCTCTTGCACTGCGCAGAGATACATGAATACATGTTCCAAGTGGAGATATTATATCCCTGGCAATTAACATGTTATCTGGTGTTTCCCATCCCAATCCAAACGTTTTCAGTTATTGACATAGTAATTGGAACTAATAACAGGACATTGATTAAATAAAAAGATATTGTAAGGTATTGTATTGTACAAATCCCTAATCAAATAAATGATGGGATCAACTGAGAACAGGTTAGTGGTGTGTGAACAGGATGGCTTTGCAGGGCTGACACCAGAGCAGAAACTGAAACCAAAACAAGGTATGGTGGGGCAAAACTGGGACGCTCCGGCGCTCAGCTCATAAAGGCATGTTAGCCAAACAAACAAACAATAAACAATAACAAGTATCCTGCTGGTTTATTAACCAGCACGTTCAGCAGTTGACATTTCTATGTTTTTACTTGATTACCTCATCTCCACACATGTTCTCCACCCTGAGCCCCTTCACACAGTGCAGCCAAACTGCAGACCTTTTATAATTTGTGACTGAAGAACTAACTAACTATCAATTATTATATTATCCCTCGGGCACATGCTGCACGGATTTGCAAAGTCTGCATGACTGTCAGCTAGTCAAACAATCAGTAGCTGGCTGTCAAGTGTTCTCACAAGGTATTTAAAACACTAAAGCAATAACATGTCGGACGGCACCTCTCTCGACCTTACTAAACAATAAATCAAAAACACAGCTTTTCACAATCATATATAATATAAATCATAATAAAAATACAAAATAATACAATAAATCATAAAATCAGTGCACAAATATACATAGGGGCAGGATCCTGTATTAGGAGACCTGTATTATATACAATAAAAAACCTTAATAGCTCTGGCTCAATTTTTCCATGAAAATCAAATTTGGCATGGTCTTGCTTCACGTCACCATGGTGATTTTGTTCAACATTTAATTCATGGTACAGGGAACTAAATCTTTTTTAGGCCAACACACACACACAAGGATGTTGCACACTTGTCATGTCTTTCAGTTATGTGGATATTGGTAGTTTGGTGAATTTTCTGGTTTTGAGAGCACATTTTCTGTTTTAACCTAGCTGTTGGCATCAAATGGCTGTGAGGAAAACCAAACATTTTCAGTAAAAAAAAAGTTCTAGAATCACTTTTTACACACACTTTGTATTGTTTCAGGGCCACTACCAGTCATCAAAACCTGGATTCTGCTCCAGGTTAGATTTTTTTACCAGTTTATTCCTATTGAGATTTGAGCTGATGACCAAAGTGTTTTGTTTCTGCTTGTGTTTTTATATTCTATTAGTTGTTAACTGTGGTTTAATTGTGGAATTCATTGGAATGTGATCGATTCAGACTACTTGCATGTGGTGTTATGTTCATTATCCCATTGTCGGATTGTGTAATAAACAGAACAGAATGAACAAAATCAAGCATACTTTTACAAATTGTATTATTTACATTTTCATATGAGTAATATTACTTATTTTAAATGGCAGTTTATGTCTGAAAGGGGGTCTTAGAAATTCCAGTTATCAGCCTTCTTTATCGCTCATTAATTTTGTTATCTGCTGTTTAGGAATGGAAGGAAAAGAAGCTTAAACTTTATGAATTGTTTTCAGTATGTAAAATGATTAGCGGATGAAGGTTCAGAAAGTCCAGGGGGGCACTAAGGTATTGAGATTTTGTAGGCAAATTGATCTGTGTTGTTCAAATATCTAAATGTTACTAAAAATATGTAAAATAAAAGCTGATGGAATCACACAGAAAAGAGAATAAACATTCACCTTATTAATCACATTTAACCATATACCAAAGATAATGGGGGCTAATGTTGTTACTGCACAAGCCTGCCCACGCAAACAATTATTAGAAGAGCTTGGGAATTTAAAACATATACAGTAAGTCAACACTGCATTCCTAATTCTGAATGTATCAGATAATTTCAGTCCATTTCAGTCATTAGACTTGTTACCTTTAAGGACCAAAATGAACGGTCTGATAAGGTTTTTTTGTTTGTTTGGTTTTTTTTTAGTGTCTGTATTGCAAACGCTGAGAAATTGGTTCTGATTTAACCCTTTTGTGTGAACAATCGTATTCATTTTAAACAAACAGGCAGACTTGATTTAGCATTGTGACAAAGTGGCTGAGTGTGGACAGGTGCAGGAGTGGTGCGGTGCAGCAATTAAACAGACAGAGGCTTGTAATCCAGTTTGAAAAGTGTTCTTTATTTTTATTCCAAGTCTGGTGACCAAAACAATAATCCCCCGGCAATACACAACAATGTGTACTGCACAGGGTAAATAATAACGGGATTGCAGTCCCAACTAATAATAAAATATCTGACCCACAATAATACATACACAGCCACCAGTCCTGGGTGTGTGCAGTAGTGCTCCTGGTGGGTGATACAGGTTATTTGGTGAAGTGCAGTTCCGGCTTAGCGCTGGCCCCTGGCAAAAGCTCCGGAACTGTGTTAGCTGTCTGGTAATGTGAAAGACAAGACAAGACAATTACAAGAATGAACTAGGAACGGGGTATCTCACAGTCCTTCTCAGATTATTTACACACACCAAAGCGAAGGAACAGAGTACAATTCTCCGTCCCCTTTTTATTCTGTCCCACATGACCCCTTGGTAAACGAGTGCAACTGCCTCTCCAATCTGAGGCTGCCACGTCGTTTCCCTTCCGGGTCAACAGGAAAGAACTGTCAGACCAGCCCGTCCAAAGAACTGTGTTCTCGCTGCTTAGCTTCCTCACTAGTCGGGAGGGAGATTTACAACTAAGAATCATTGTATTTCTGTCACAAGCATTTATAGTTGTGTTTGTATTTTACTTTTTGTATATCTTTCAAATATTCCATTTATTTTTAGATTAATTATTTAAACATTGGTTTATAGTATCAAGATACTATAAATGATGAAACTTAAAAATAAAAAAAAAAATTACAAAATTGCCCCATTCATATTCAAAGTCAATTAAAAAAAAAAAAAAAAAAAATTGGAAGACACTTATAGAAACCAAACAACTGGAAAAGTTTCATGACTATCTAATGATGGAGTCAGTGATGGAAGGATGAATGGTTGCAAGTTGATGAGATTAAATGAAGAGAGACTGAAATGGGTGAATTGAGACACACTGAAGGACGCATTCTGAACACGTTTCCTATTAGCTGAACTAGTAAGCATGAACACAAGTTCACAGGGAGTGAGCTGGGGGGTAGGGATAGGGCAGAAGAAGCAGAAGGGAGCGGTAAGTAGGACAGAGAGCCGGCTAGAAAGGACCGGACCTAGGATAGAAGAGCAGGCGAGGTCCACCCTAGGAGCAGACCAGAGAAACTGGACATGGAAGCTAGGATAGAAGTCACTGACTGAGAGCGGTGATGCCGACACAAGCCCAGGGGCGAAGGACCCAGCAACTGAAACCGGATAAGTCACTGACTGAGAGCGGCGATGCCGACACGACCCAGGGCCGAAGGACCCAGCAACCGAAAACACATATAAGGGTTATGACTCTGGGAGCCGCCCCTCCAGAGGAAGACGGTCCCGGAAGACCAGGACATGAAACGAAATAGAAAGGGAGAGGTACCCAGCGTCTGAGACTTCTGTAAAGGGGCGCTCGTTAGACCCCCAATTGGTCGAGACTTCACGCTGCCTGGGACCTGAGATAAGAACAAGGCATAGAGGGTTAGTTTGGGACTCGAGCATGAGTAGCCACGTTCCGAACTGAGACAGAGTATAGAACAGAGCCTTGAGTGAAGCAAGATAAGTGCAGGAGCTGCAAAAGAACAGAGTGTGGCCGGGGGTCCACTCTGACTCACATGGTGAGAACCCCCCTGAAGGTCAAGGGAGGCTGAAGCCTGCCCTGAGGTCGGGGAAGTGAGATCACCTGCCCTCCAAAAGGATGGACCCCCGGCTTCTCACCAAATCTCCCACATTGTGAGACAAACATAAGACAGCACATGCCAGCGCATAACAAACAAAAGACTAGAAGGACAAATGGGACAAACAGGAGGATGGTTAGTAATTTAGTGGGATATGACTATGTGTATACCTGCTGCTCAGTGGAGAGGAAAAAAACCCTTGAGGCTGAATAGGGGGAAACCTCTAGTGGCCCCGACAGACAGGTAGCCCCCACTAGCATTTTTAGAAGGAGCAGCAACTATATCAGGGAAGGATGAATGAATGTAGGAATCCACTGCGGAGGAGGACCAGCTCCCCCACATTCGTGATCAGGCTGGGGGGAAGGGAGGGGGGGTTTGGGAGTCGAGGAGGGAGGCCTGCTCTGGAGGTAAGGGTGGAGGAATGTAGGGAGCTCTGCTCGAAGGCGAGGTGAGTGATGTTAGGAGTGAGAGGAATCAATGAACAGATGGTCTGAGGAGGGTGGGGGGGAGGGGGGGTTCCTGCTGTGGAGATACCTTGAAAAGGGAGATAGGGGACTTGATACTTGACGGGTGAGTGGACCGACCGCGCTGAATTGATCCGTCTTGAGGTATGCAGCCAAGTGATGGAGTAAGCATGGAAGGTGGCTGAGAGGCAGCTGATCTCCATGGGCAAATCATTGTAGGGGGAGAAGCGGCTTTTCTGAAGAGTGGAAATGGAGAATATATGTTGATATAGACAGACAGGAAGGTGAGGCAGGGGGAAAGCGCTTAAGAATCCCACAGAGGGTCAGGCGGAATGCTGATATAGAGAGACTGGAGGGAGTTGGAGAGAATCCCTAGCACGGACCATGAGAGCCAGGTTTTGATTGAAGGGCTATGATTATTCGAATCTGGGCGCAGAGGATTGAAGACACTGAGCAGACAGTAGAATAGGAGCTCTTGAACAAGGTGGAGGGCTGCAGACATGTAATTCTGCACAGATTGAAGGAGGTTACTGAGATTAGGATTCAGTCAAATAGCATCTGGAGAAGCTGAGGATTCTGGATGGGGGTTGTGGAAGTAAATGGGTCCAACTGACTGAACTTGGATACCAAAAGTAGAGGCAGAAGGAGAGCTGGAACTGAGGGCTGAGGTGGCAGCTGGATGAATCGGCTACTGGGGAAGCAGGGCTCCTTTGCGTCCCATATTCTAGAAATGAGGGCAGAGATGAGATGCCGCCTTTCTATGTGTTAGTTAATACAGGATCGATCAGCAGTTTGCTACTATCATGTCTGCTTGAAATGGAAAAGTTAAACTCACATTCAGAGATTTGGGTTTCACAACACCAGTTATTCTCTTAATAGTGGAAATCCTTAGCTCATAATCAAGACAGATTTCCAGTCTCGTACCACATCTCAAACCAAGTATTAATGATGAGTGGTGATATGAATAGGATTGCTGAGGAAGTGCCCCATATTTTGATTAGATGGGGATTAGCGATAGCCTTGATTGTGGGAATGCTGCCACGATCTGCATATTGGAGGAAGGCTGGAGCATTGTAGCCTCTGGAGAAGTGCAGCTGCAGATTTAAACAGTAAATTAGAGCGACTTTTGCTGCTGCAGTAGTGAGCTGATCTGAAGAGGGAGTGGAGATCTGCTGTAGTGAGGAGCGATTAACAGCAGAGAGCGGGATCTTCTGAACAGAGCAGAGGTCTGAGGAAGAAAACAATGGAGTGCTGTCAGTAGTGTGCAGAGGTCCAGCTGTGAGATATTGGTCTTTCAGTGTTAAGGCAGATTTAGATGGAGCCAGAGATGGGGCTGCTTTTGGGCAGAGATGAAGATTGCAGAGATCTGAGACCGCTGCAGAACCAGAGAGGATGAAGAATATGTTGCTCCGAGGCATCTGCAAAGCCTATTGATTGGTCGGGAGCAGTTTATTGTCTATTGGAATGTTGATAATTCGTAGGACATGGTTTCATGACTGACTACCGGCTCGCATTGATGAAATGATGACTTTGATGAAGCTGGTCGGATTAGAGGAGCAGCGCCAGATGAGGAAACACGAATCTGGGAACAGGAATAAGTCACAGGAATGGATGCGTGATGCAGGGAAGCACGACATTACTATGATTGTAGATACTGAGCATCTCAAAAACAGCTGAGTAGGGTTGCTTCATGACCAGGTCCTTGAAGAGGGGAAGAGTTGAAATTGGAGAACGTCAGTTGCTACAGAAGGTTGAGGAGGAGGGGGACTCCTGCGAATCCCTCGCAGTTTCAACAAACTGCAGGAATGTATAGAAAAGCTGGAGCGTGCGAGCTTCACAGTGATAGCAAACCAGCTTAGAGACTGTGTAAAATGTGTGGAGTTATACTGCCATCTAGCGGTTATGATTAGAGTGAAGCCGGGTAGAATATATTTGGTTATTGTGATTAAAATCCTTGTCGGTGTAGAACAACAATTGCGTATTCTTTTAGATTTGAATATCTTCGTTGCATATTTTAGGACAGTTAGTTATGTATATAAATACGTAACACAGTATTTAGATGTCACAATTCGGCGAGTTGAATGAGCCCTCGCAGATTGTGAAAGCGCAGCAGCAGCAAGCCAGAAGATTGTAGTACTGAGGCACGGAGCTCTCAGTGCGGATGAAGCTGCCTGGTCACCAGGGCGACTTACCACTCCCCGCAGTCACGCAATGAGGGCGTTGCCGTGGTAGCCACGGAATGAGAGGAGCCGGTGGAAAAGTTTCAGAACAGCAGTGTTGTTGGAGCATGTTGTGACCAGTCGAAAGCACGAGCCACCACACATTGAAATGGAGCATGAAATTGACTGGATAGGTCTTTAAAACATTGAACGTAGCTAATAGAAATCCAGGGCAGGATCTTATGAAGGAACGGTAATTTGTGCTGGCTCTGGGAGCGGAGGAGGGGCGCTTGATTGCAAGCGAAGAGTAAAGGAATGTTCAGCTGACAGATCTTTGTGGTGGATTAAAAAGAGGAATTATGCCAAGGTAAAGGCTGACGACGGGAATGCCGATGTCCTGTTGAAGGAGCTTTAGAGGTTTTAGTGGAGGGCCAGTCTCTCTAATAAAGACGCGGACGAGTTGAGAAATGAAGCTGCGGTTTCGACGGTGCTGTTGCTGGGCTGGAGGCTGGAAAGAACAGGAAAGACTAACGCTGGAGCTCCTGCAGCCGAGTGGAGAAGCTGAATGATGAGAAGCAGCACCGGAGCAGGTAGGAAAATATTTGATAATATCGTGAGAGCGCTGCGCAGAGAATTGACCTCCAGTGAAAGACTTCGAAGTGTAGATTAACGGTGAAGCACGAAAAGACAGCGTTTTAGCTTTTGCTACAAAAACGAAACGCTAGAGTGAAGGTGCAAGTGATCAGAACTTAAATAGAAAATAGGTACTAATTGACAGGAAATTGGAAGCTCCCTGCTGCACACCCCCTGAATTACGCAGGCTAACATAACAAAACACTACTTCAGTAATGCTTGGCAGGTGTATAAAAATGAGTCCACAGCCCAATAGACCATTTGAAGTGAAGTTGCTATAACAGCACACTTCATTGCAGCAGGTCCAGTGGAACATAACCAAGCACTCTGCTGTATACCTTTGTTAAGATAATACCAAAAAAAAAAAAAAAAAAAAAGATTCATATTCATAATCTGCTTCTTAAACTGTTTTTTAGAGGGTACATTACACTTTAAAAAAAAAAAGCAATTGTTGTTTATGTGATAGTACATAAAAAAAATGTATTGTGAATATGGGGTCATTATTATAATTGATATGTTTAGATTGTCATTGCCATATAACAGTTTATTATAAAAAATAAAAACAATCTAAAGAAATCTCTTATTGGCAACAGTAAAAAAGGACGTTTTCTGTGTCAAGAAAGATGGTAACCAAGGCAACAAATAACATCAGGACAGAATCACCAGATTACCTAGTGAGGCTTGAAGAAGCAGCAGAACGAGATTGCTGGAACTTAAGCTTGGGGCTGTAGCGACAGGGAGCCGAGATTGGAAGAGCAGTTCATCCTCCTTTGTGTCTGCTTTTATTCTTCAGATCTAAGGCTTTCATACTGAGATGCACCTGGGCTATGGAATGCTTTGTAAAAC